>NW_014543601.1:11836-65819 GCF_000741045.1 Vigna radiata var. radiata | reverse complement strand
TTCTCATCTTTGCTTTAATGCTTTTATTGTTTAACTCATTCATTAAAAGTTATTTGTCTTTATCGATATGGGGACGTACGGTAATGTCATGAACTCGTGAGAAATTCCTTGATTATGCTAATATCGCCTAGGGATAGGGGTAGGACGGCCAATTGTATTTGCTTCCGAGCGCATTGCATTATTGGTTACTAGGGGAGGCTAGGGATAGCAAGCCGGTAATTAAAAATAGGCTTTTTTCATCAAGGGATGGGGTTAAGGGTAGACTAGAAAGTTTGCAAGGAAATTGGATAAATAAGTGAAGTAAATAAGAAGAGTATATATATGAGAGTGGATATGATGAAATTGTAAACCCCAACAACACCATTCATACATAGTTTCTTAAAACCAATTGAATCAACTGCATTTGCATGTTTATTTTTTTTATTTGCATATAACCACCAAACTAATTATTTTCTCATGTCTTACGCGATTTGTTTACATGAAAAGTAAGGCCTGAGAGTCCTTTGGGAAGAACGATATTGGGTTTACCAATTATATTACTTGATAACGATCTGGTACACTTGCCAGTGGCTTAACATTGCCTCCTAGGTAGCGTTTGTTTAACGTCACGAGCCTGACCCAAACTCTTTCTAGCACTCATCAGTAGGGGCAAACCTTACCATCACCCATCAGTAGGTGTACCTTCCTGTATCCTTCAATGAATACATAGTCATCTAGCATCCCTCAGTAGATGCTGAACAACATCCATCAGTAGATGTTGTAATTACTGTAAAACAAAAAAAAAATCAAAACCATACCACACAAATTGAAAAGAAAAAGTTAGAAACTGGGTTGCCTCATAGCAAGCGCTCTTTTAACGTCATTTAGCTTGACCCGGTAAAGCCCAAACACCCATCAGTAGGTGTTGATATTTTGTGTTGGTGTTTTTCCTTCCTTCATGACACCAACAAAAACTCGGAAATTTCCTTGTCACCAACTGTAAGGATCCTCAATCTCAAGAACTTTGTTTTCTTTTATAGTCTTGACAACCTATAACTTATTTTTTCGAATTTCACTAGTATGTCAGGTTTAGGTTTGTCACTTTTCACATTAGGGTGTTGGTGAACCAATTTTCCTTTCTTACTGCCTCCTGATGATCTTTTGCTCCTAGTACAAATTTTATCCTGCACACACTAAAGAACACTGCATTAGAGCACAAAATTAGCCCAAAAATAAAAACAGTAAAAGATATTTTTTTTCAAAAAACATAAAAACAGTAAAAGATATTATTTTTTTCATTTTTTTTAGAAAGATAAAGATAAAAAGATAAAAATAAAAAGATAGAAAGATAAAAAGAAAGATAGAAAGAAAAATAGATAGAAAGATAGAGAGATAGAAAGATAGATAGATAGAAAGATAAAAAGCATAATTAGTTAAGAATCACACACATAGAATAGTTATACCATGAGTCCCCGGCAACGACGCCAAAAACTTGTTAAGACTCTGGCAAGTGTACCGATCGTATCAAGTAATAATAAGTGGTAAGACCAAGTATCATTTTCCCAAGAGGCTCACGACACTAAACAATTGTGCTTTTGCTTAACCAATCAAGACTATAAGAACAATATTTTGAGGTTTTTGAATGCAAAACAATAAAAATAAATATGCATGCAATTTGATCCATTGAGGTTAAACACAAAAGTGAATGGATGATGTTGATAATATGAGATGAATATGGTATTAGGGTTCAGATTTCACCTAATCACTCTCATGCATAAACGAATTCATCTTCTTCATTATTGTTAATGCAACTTTCTAAATTACCCTAAACCCGATGTCTCGACGAAGAGAGCCTACTCCCAATTACTAGTTTACTATGTCTAGTCTCCCTAGCAATTAGTCATGCATTTCAGTGCACAGAAGCTTAAAGAAATTGACCGTCCTATTCCTATGTCTAGGTAATATTGCTAATCAAGAGAATTCCCCATATCGTGATTTGTAGGTATCTCATGATACCAATCTTAGGGAGAGAAGAGGAGAGTTGTCACCTTCCCCAAATCCACCAACCCTAAGAGTACGATATCTCCTCATGATACTTACAAATCATAAGATTTATTCCAAGCATTTGAGTAAAGAAGAATGTCTCTAATAATTAATTAAAGAAGCATATATATATATATATATATATATATATATATATATATATATATATATATAATAATCAATTCAAATACAAAAGAGTTTAGAGGTTACATCTTCCCCAATAACAAATGAGATTAGTTCTCCATCGTCATGGTAGAACTAGGTGTGCAATGGAACGGAAGAGATAGAAACCCTAGAAAGAGAAAATGAGAGTTGTCAATTCTTCAAATTTGCCCCCAAAGGGGTGAAAAATATGTTTATGTGCTTAAGCCATCAAAAGATAACTTCTCTAGGGTATCTAGGTCTTTAAATAGGTTGAAAAATAACAGAAAACGGGTCCAGGCCCAAAACAGATCATAAAAATAACAGAAAAAATGGCCTAGGTCCACGAAAATGGCGCTCAGTGCTACAGTACTACTCAGCGCTAGGTACGGCACTTAGAATGGCCCTCAGCGGTGTCGCCCAGGCGAAAAACAGTGAAAAACTAGTCTAGAGACTGGCGCTCAGCGCCACCTGCGATACTAAAACTGCACTCTGGTTGACTTTTCAACATCCTGGTTGACTGGTTGACTTTCCTGATTGACTGGTTAACTTTTCTAATTGACTGATTGACTTTTCTACATTTTGGTTGACTTTTCTGTAATATAACTCCTTGATACTTCAACCCTTCTCTCAAATCATTCAAAAAACCTACAAAATCAAGGGAATTTAGTAATAAAATCATTAAGTATATCCTCAACTCTCTTATTCACAAAACTAAAGCAAAATCATGAGTCCAAATTAGTTTCTAAGTCAAAAAGGATGCATTAAATATCAAAATTAAGTATCAAAATAACGGTTTTTGAACCGTTGTCATGCACACCCTAGATTTATTCCTAACATCTAGAAGCCCACAAGAAAACTGATTGGATCATAACTTTAAAGTAGTTTCCACTAAATCTCAAGCCAATTATACAATATGAGTGATAAGTTCATCCAACAACAAGTATAAACTAATTGACAAACAAATTGAATGAAGTCATAAATAAATATCTAAAAGGTATAAGTACACAAAGTTATGTTGAGTACATCTAACCTCAACACGAGATAGTTCAAATACTCATATAATATTGAAATGCAACCCTAACAACATCTAAACATAATATTTATAATGAAAACATCTCTTGCAAGCCTCAGACCCATTCTTACTCTATTACTACATATTTGGTTCTCCACTTAATGCTTAAAATGAAGACATGAGGTCTATATTTATAATTGTCGAAGGTGTGGGTCGAGTTGCAACTTTTGGCACTTAAGCCATAGAGGATTTACTTTAAATCTTTCTGAATCTCCTTTTTGCAACTTCAACTCATGGAAACAAAACTCTTAAGGGAAGGTTTTTCATCTTTAACTTTTCTCCATCTATCATTGAATTTACAAATTTTAACTTGCTTTTCAAAGAAATTGTCATTCCATATTTTCAACAATTACAACTTTCAGCACATGGCAATTCACAACTTGAGTTATGGATATCTTTAAGGATATCACTAACTCAAGGCAAAAATAAAAATTTCAAAAGAAACAAGGTTTCTTTGCAGTATTAAATTTGAAAATTGCAAAACTAGGAAGCCTTCCTCATCTACACATTATTTTTTACATTTTCATGGTCAAATAAAACTAATTAGAGATATGTTTGATGTCTACTGTAGATTGATATTTGATCCACGAGAAATTCTTGTAAGACCAACAAAAATAAGTCTTCATAATAAAGGCGACCCATTAGATTTGATAAAATAAAAAAGTATTATCATTTAAAACACTTTTGAAGCGTCTTAAAAAAAAGTTCATAATACTAAAGACTAGTTATTTGAATCAATGTTATTCAAAATTTAGGAGTTCATTTCTCTCGCTCAGTAAAAAATAATTATCATACGAACTATTTTCCTTAAACTTGTCAAATTTAACAAAATAAAACAAATTAGATGGTAAACTAGAACTAGAGAATTGTTGTTTTCAAACTCGTCTCCATTAGCCATTCTGTACATAAAATTAAAAGTAACAATACACATTGATAAAAAATCAATTTAAGATTTAAGTTTACGTAAATTTGAATGCTTTTAAATATTTTTTGTTGTGCAGAGTGTTAAAAAATGTTACACTTGTTGTTTGAGTATTTGCATAATTTTATACACATTTATCTTGACTATTTGTATTCAAGTGGTAAGAAAGGTTAGTCTTGTAGTTAATATAAAGATAATGATATTTAGAGAACATTTTTTTTTACAACATTTGAACATTGATTACGTGTCAATCTGTGATTAGTCAAAAATCACTCTACAATAATGTTTATGATTATTATTATTGATTGTGGAGTAATTTTTGACCAATCACAAATTAACACGTAATCAATCTTTAAATGTTGTCAAAAAAATGTTGTCTAAATATCATTATTCTAATATAAAATAATATTATAATGAATGTAAAATGACAACCTTGTTACATTACATTACCTATAATACTATTTTATATTAATAATAAAATCTCACATTTAACCAGTGAAAATTCAAAGTAACAGTCATGTTACCTAGTTATTGAATAAATTAAACATCACATGTTCCATTAAATATTATAAAATTTTTGAGTATTCATAAAAATATTAATAAAACCTTAATTAAAAATATTGAAAATTAAGATAGTGTAACTGACAAATACTGATTCTTTATTCAAAAGAAATATGCATTTTATCATATTCAATATCTAAGGCAAAAACATTTTGCGCAATTTAACTTTAATTTAATAAACAATCATCTTAGTTCAAGCCAAAAACTTCTTAACAATCAGCTTCAATGTATTGTTGACAATTGTATGTTCCATTTTCCAAGGTACCAAAAACCATATATAAAGTTTGCGATCCTAGGATTAGGACTTTGCATCTAGCCTTACAACTGTTAGAGCTCTCTTGTCTCTGTATATATGATGTCATTGACACTCAGTAGGTCACTTGTATAGGTTGTCTATTTGATCCTTGTATTGAGTCACAACTCTATCTCTTCTAATTTTCATGGTGGGTGTCATTAAACCATTATCAATCTGCCATTGTAGAAAAGGAATAACCAAATATCAGTTTTCTTATCTGAATAACAAAAAACATACAAACTTTGAATTCGATTCAAAATCTGACCGTGAAGGGTTCATTTACAAGAAGGATTGGTCCAATTTGAAATGGAGATTGAGACATCCTGCATGATGAATAGGAAACAAAGAATGGGAAAAATGCAAATTATCAAGATTAGGGTATAGAAAATAAAATGAAATGAATGAACACCAATTCGGGAACATGTAAACTCTTTCTTTTATCTCTATTCTATTTCGGTTATCAACAAAATTAGCATGTGATATCCTACTTAATGAACTAGCTATAGGATTAATGAACTCGATTTTCTCTTTCTGTGTGCATCAAGGATATTATTCCCCACCGATAGTGTGAAACCAATTTCTTTCAAAGCAACTCTCCTTGAATCTTCTCAAAACTTTTGTTTAAAGATATAGTTGACACCGTCTTTCCATAACATAATAAGCAGAAACTTTATCACACATTCAAGAGAAACAGAAGTGAAACCAAGTCTTACCAGGTTTGTAATTCTTTATAAATTAGGCTCTTCACTTTTTCCTCACTGACATATGAATTCTCGGAATTTACAATTGAAAACTTCCTTGCTACCTTCAAGACTTCTTCTTTGTTAGGAACTATTACAGCTCCTAGACGTCGCTTATCCTTACAGTTATTAACAAGTTAAATCACTACATTATAACTGTCTGAAATACATTTTATACGTAGTGCTTGATCCATAAGAAATTGAAAGAGTTTACCTGGCCAACAACAACAATTTGTTCAATTAAGCTACTCCTCATTGCAGCTTCTTCAAGTTCCCCCGGTTCAACATTTTCACCTTCTCTTATTAGAACAAGTGGTTAATACTTGAAAAGAAAAAAAAAAAAAGTAAAAATCTGGTATCATAAGGGATTTGTGCATAGGAAGAAATTAAAATTGAGGCTTAAAAAATATATTTTAAGATTACATGGTTATGTTAACAAATTAAAGAGCTTCTTGTTTTTGAGCCTAAAAACATTATTTGATAGTGAATTTTACATTTATAAAACAAAATTCAATTTGTTTTTATAAGGGTGCGTGTGCCCTTGTACGTGCATACATGTGCGTGTGTCTGTGAGTGAGGATATATGTAAAGAATAATTAATTCACCTTTCTTATGTAAACTAATGGGCTCTCGGGTTGGGTAAATGGATAAATTAGCTGCAGAGTTTAGGCTTTATATTGGTTAGATAAAATCGATCTATAAAATAAATTATTTTCTTTTTTACTTATACCACATTCAACGCTTAAAAGATTTTCTACCTATCTTATCATCTTCTTTGTTTGGAAAGCCAAGGGTGCGTGAAGATGAAAAAGAAAAAACGAAGGGAGCTGCCTTCAAATTTGAAACCATAAAGAAAAATAAGATTTCAGATTGCGAGAATCTAAACTTAATGATTAAGATGTTTCACCACTTCGGTCTGCCCATTAGTTTCAGGGTGATATACCGTACTCATTTTCAACTCAGTCCCCTGCCCCTTGAATAACTCTCTCCAGAAAATGCTAAGAAACAATGGATCCTGGTCACTTACGATAGATTGAGGTACCCCATGCAGTCTTACTACCTCCCGTATGAATACTTCTGCCACGGTTCTGGCTGAATATGGATGTTTGAGTGAGATAAAATGAGCGTATTTGCTCAATCGGTCCACAACCACCAAGATAGCATCGAACCATTGCGATTTCGGCAACCTCACAATAAAATCCATGCTCAATTCCTCCTACACAGCATTCGTAATTGGCAATGGTTGTAATAATCCTTGAGGAGAAGAAGCGAGATATTTATGTTGTTGACATACAACGCACCTGGCTACAAACTCCGTGACGTCCTTCTTCATTCCAGCCGATTACAAGGACTGTGCTACGCGTCTATAGGTTCGGTAGACTCCCGAGTGACCCCCCCTCTGTGTTACGTGAAATTCGGCCATCAATTTAGGGATCCACTTTGATTTTGCCAACAGTACCAATCGACCTTTATGGTGCAGCCTCTTAATGTCCTCCTTCACTTTCTGTAAGAATTCATCACCTTCTACTTCTCGTACCACCTCCTCAAAGTCCTGCCAGAAGGGTCTAGCCACCACTCCCAACTCTTTCCATTCTTTCTCTTCTCCTTCATACTTTCTGGACAGGGCATCTGCAGCTTTATTTGCAGCCCCCGATTTGTAAACAATATCGAAGTCATATCCCAACAATTTTGTGATCCAGTCCTGTTGGTTTTGGGTTGTAATTCGCTGCTCCAAAAAATGGCGGAGGCTCTTCTGGTCTGTGTGAACGATGAACTTTTGCCCGACAAGGTAGGGCCTCCAATGTTGTATGGCCAGCACCAGGGCCATCAATTCTTTCTCATATATCGACTTGCCCAGCTTCCCCTCAGATAGCGCTTTGCTGAAATAGGCTACCAGCTTTTTATCCTGCATCAAAACTGCTCCCACTCCCCGTCTGGATGCATCACACTCGATGTGGAAGGGTCGCCCAAAATTTGGCAGCGACAGAACGAGTGTTGTCGTCATAGCCTTCTTCAATGTTGTCCAAGCTTCCTCTGCATTTGCATTCCACGTGAACCCTCCTTTTTTTGATAATTTCGTCAACGGTTTTGCTATTTTCCTGTAATCTCTGACGAATCGTCGGTAGTATCCGGTCAACCCCAAGAACCCCCTCAAGCTTTTTACTGTTTTCGGCCTTTCCCACTCTACTATGGTCGTTATTTTATCTTCATCCATTTCCGAGCCCCTGTTGGATATAACGTGCCCCAAATATTTGACTTGGGTTTGTCCGAATTCACTTTTCTTTATGTTTGCCACCCACCGTTCCCGTTGCAACGTCGAAAATACGCTCTCAACATGCTCAAGATGTTCTTTCCAATCACGGCTGTAAATCAGTATGTCATCGAAGAATACCAAGACATACTTCCGCAAATAGGGTCGGAAAAGCTGTTCATGGTACTCTAGAATGTCGCCGGCGCATTGGTGAGTCCGAACGCCATGACTACGAATTCGTAGTGCCCTTGATGTGTTCAGAAAGTTGTCTTCTCAATGTCCTCCTCGTGCATGCGTATTTGATGGTACCCCGCTTTCAAGTCGATTTTAGAGAAGACAGCTCCCCCTTCAACTCGTCCAGCAACTCTTCTATGACGGGGATGGGAAACTTGCCCGGCACCGTCGCACAGTTGAGAGCCCGGTAGTCTACACAAAAATGCCAACTACCATATTTCTTCTTCACCAGAATCACCGGGCTCGAGTAAGGACTATGACTTGGTCGGACCACCCCCGTTCGAAGCATCTCGGCGATCTGCTGCTCAATCTCGGTCTTCAACACATGCGGGTACCTATATGGTCTGACATTGACTGGGTCGCTCCCTTCTTTAAGCGTTATTCGGTGTTGCATGTCCCTGCTAGGTTGCAAACAGTTGGGCTCAGCAAACACCACGTCATAGCATCTGAGAAGCTTCTCCATTTCTTCTTTTTGCACCATCGTAAGGCCCATAAAGCTTTGTTTGTTGTTCTGGGCCACAATTGGGCCCAATTCCCAGACCAACATCCAAGCTTCTGTATCATTCAACTTTAATAAGGCTTCGAGTCCCACCACCTTACGTTCCAATTGGGGATCCCCTCTCACCGTTATCTGCCTCCCTTCTACCCAATACACCATTGTCAGTTTTCTCCAATCCACCGTCACTTCTCCCAACTTTTTCAACCACTCAATGTCGAGTATGACTTCCACTCCCCCAAGCTCAAACAAGTAAAATTTCTCGACCACCGCGGTGTCCCCCAACTCCAATACAACTTGCTCGCAGCACCTGCTGACCCTTCGCTTCTGACCGTCTCCCAAACTCACGAAATAAGGTTGGGTCTCCTTCACCGTCATACCCAGCTCTTCTACCAAGCCTTTGCTAATGAAGTTGTGGCTCGCGCCACTGTCGATCAACACCAACACTTCTCGGATCCCTATTCGCCCTTTTAATTTCATCGTCTCGGAAGTAGTCAGGCCTCCCGCCGATAAGGTCGATAATTCCATCCCGGCGAGCTCCACTGTTGGTTCCTTTTTGCCCTCTTCTTCCTCCTCCTCATCCACCATGATCAACATGCGAAGTCCTCTTTCCGGGCACCGATGACCGAGACTAAACGGCCCTCCGCACCGGAAGCATTTGCCCTGCTCTCTTCTTTTCAAATATTCCGCATACGAAATATTGCGCGGGCCCCGATCTCTTCCTTCTGTGGTGGTTTTGGCGACACCTCCCCCTTGGGTTGTCTCCCTCCTCACCGAGCCGACACTCTCAATGGATCCCCCCTTATTCGGTGTTTCTCGCGGTGGATCAACTTGCCTAACTACTCCCGTCGAGCGTCCCCATGCACTCTGAGTTCTGAACCTCGATCCTTCTCCCGTCTTTAACAGGCTACACAATTTTTCCACGTCCCTAGCTACCCGCATCGCAGTCATTAGGTCTGGAGGGTCATGCGATCGCACATGGTTGCTCACCTCTTCCTTGAGCCCCGCCATAAAGTAGCCCAATATTTGTTCCTCTGGGATCTGAGTCGTCTGACCCACTAACACCTCAAAGTCCCTAACATAGTCTTCCATCGGCCTCGTCTGTCTGATCGCCGATAATTTCTCATAGACCGTTCCTCTAGTGCCTCCGCCAAATCGAATTCCCAACGTCCTCTTCAACCCTTCCCAAGAATAATTCTTGGTCTTCTCCCGCCAAAATCGGAACCAACTTCCAGCGTACCCCTCCATGCTGATAAACGCCAGTTGCATCTTCTCTACCTCTTCTACTTTCTGTACCTCGAAGAATTTTTCCGCCCGACTCATCCAATTCCATGGTTCGCCCCCTTCAAACACGGGCAATTCCACCCGCTTCCGCCAATTGATCAGCACCCCCATACGTCCTGCTCCGTTTTGTCTATCCTGTTTACAGACGATTCACTACCATCTCGCCGCACCCCTCTATTGTCTATCTTGCGGTCCTTTAAGATCGTCAAGATTGCTTGGATATCTTGGCGCATCATCTCACAGTTCTGTCGCAATGTTCCTGTTTCATGCCGTAAGTAAATTGTCTCCGCCTTCGTTTCTACTAGCGCCACCTCCACTGCTTCAATCTGTTCCACGACAGTCGTCACCACTCTCCCCTCCATCACGATCGATCGACAATTGGATCCAACAGGTCGGACCAATTGATAGGTTTTCAATAGGAAAACTGAGTCAAGCATTCTCCTTACCCTCTCAACAGAAGAACACAGAGAAAGGAAAAGAATAGTTTTGTATTATTCACAAAGAATATGATGTGCAGCAACAATACAAGAGGCTTAACCCTCCTCCACTGGACTTAACCAGTCAATCCAGTAAGTATCCAAAGGTGTCTCAACTAACTAAACAACTACTATTTATACTAATCACCTCTCCAGGCCACTTAACCGACAGTTAAGTGCCTACGCTCCCCCAACTAACCCCTCTAACTAAATCTTTTATTTCTCCTCTCATAAACAATCCACCCCTGTTTATCTTTAGGCCTATCAGGTTAGTTCTTGAACAATACCATTATGAGACAAAAAAAAATTGAGAAATTCATGTTTCACATATTCAGTATCATTATCAGACCTAATTCTTTTGATATTTTTTCCAAATTGATTTTGGACAAGACTGAAAAAATTAACAAAAATTTGAAAGACTTCGGATTTATTTTTCATAAGGTATGTCCACGTGACACGGGTACAATTGTCAATAAAAGTAACGAACCATTTGGCTCAGGAAATAGGATCTACGAGAAGACCCCAAACATCAGCATGAATTAAATCAAAAGGAGAAATACTCTTTTTATTAGTAATCTCACAATTAAAAGACTCAACAGACTCCTTGGTAAACAAATGGGAAAACAAGGACTTAATAAGACTAAATGACCCGATGCCCAAGCCTTTGGAGACGTAACAATATTTGGGATTTTGCCCATGCCTCAGATGTAGCTTGTTGAATCATGATTTGTGTGTTGCTTTGGTCATCAAACTCTAAAATATACAACCCAATCTACTCCTTAGCAGTTAAAATTGTCTTCCCTTGACAAGGTCTTGAAAAACACAATAAATTGGAAAAAATGTTACTCAACAATTTAAATACTTTGTGAGTTTTGCACAGAGATAAGACTATTAGCTAATTTAGGAACATGTAAAACATACTTCAATATAATATATGAGTCCACAAGTGTATTCCCAAAGTCGCATATAAGTATACCCTGACCATTTGCAACTGTAATAAGTTGTTCTTTATTGTTTTTTCCATATGAGTCGAAATACCCACTAAAATGTGTCATATGATCAGTTGAACCCGAATCAAGGATCCAAATACCTTGAGACATATGACCAACAGTATTGAGACAAATCTTACCTTTTATGGACAGAGTACATGATCCAGAGGGCTTACTCATTGATTCAACCATTGCTTCCAAGCGGTCGAGTTTCTCCTTATAAGCTTTCATATCAAGATCTGCTGGTGGTGGTGGTGGTGGATTAGACTGGGAAGGACTAGATTAATTGGTGGCTTCCCATTCTGAGGTAGTATGATTTACCCATCTTTGAGTAGACCCTTTGTTGTTTCACATGCGCTCGAGAACATTCTTTCTTCCATGGAGTTTGAAGCTTGTTTCCTTGGTATGTCCACATCTTTTACAGTATGAACAATAGTCCCCATGAGTACTTCTTTCAAACGTCTTTCCCCCAACATTTGTTCCCTTGTGGACTCCCTTTCCAATTGTCATGGCAAAGCCTGTGTTGGAGATCCCTCCATGAAGTATGATAGTTCTCCGAGTTTCTTCTCCTCTTACCATAAAAAAAAAAAAGAAAGTTCTAATAGGGGTGATAATTTTTCTCTTCCAAAAATTTGAACCCAGATTGAGTCATACTCATGATTCAGGCCCTGAACAAATTTAAAGATTATTTCCCTTTTAATGAATTCTGCAAGAGCGGCAACATCTGTTTTACACATCTTTATTGTTTTGATCTAATCGAGTTCCATCCAAAGACCATTCAGGATTCCGTGACATTCTGATACAGAAAGGGAGCCCTGATTTGTGTTCAATATCCCGTTCTTGATGTCATAGAAAGCAGCAAGATTATTTTTTAAAGAAAAAGTACTCTGTAAATCATCCCATATTTCTTTTGTAGAAGAATGAAACATATAATTTCTCCTTATTTCAGGAGTCATGGATTGCCACATCCTAGTCATAATTAATGAATTTTCATTGTCCCAAATTGAAAAATGAATATTGTCTGGTCCTGGTCCTCCTCCATCTATGTGATCAAGTTTTGAATGGCCCTTGAGAACCCTTCGAATAAATTGGCTCCATTGTAAGTAATCTTGACCATCCAAACAATAGGTACTTCCTATATTTGGTAGGTCATTAGGTACCCCCAAAGGAATACTTTTTACTTCAGACATCCCGTACCCAAGAAAAAGAGCAAAAACTTCAAATTCACATCTACTCAAATAAAGGCAAAACGGGTTGTCACCAACCCTAGGAACGGACTTAGGAGGCTCCGGTGACCCTACGTGTGGTGACGGCCAGTGGGTCTCACCAGAGGTGGGTGCGTGGGCTACACGGGCCGGCAACGATGACGGCGCATGACAACTCCTCTCACGGAGCAACTTCCAGCGTTGTGATCATCGGTGTTGGGCGCACCTTTCTGCCCTATCAACGACCCTAACCGGCAAAGGCGGTAGCGGCGACATGGTCGAACAGCGGTGGCGATGCGACTTGTTGCAGCGGAATCGAGCCCCAAGATCAGGAGCTCTAACACCAAGTTGAAAATAAGACTAATTTATTATTCTCAAAAATGAAAAATGCATTCTCATACCCTCTATTTGTAATAATCTAGTTCTCCTAAAAAGGGAAATAAGGAAACTAGGAATACGAGGAAAAATAAAATAAGAGATTATGTATCGATTTCCTCTAATTAGGAAGATTCTAAAGATATTATCTCAAATTACAACAGGAAGTTACACGTGTTAGAAAGTCGAATGGAAGGGAGGATAATCGCGATCGAAGACAGGATTTGGGCGTTGGAAAATACGAGGGAAGAACTGAAGGCAGAAACGATGGCCATCCATCAAGATTTGAAACAACTAACACAAGTCATTGGGGGGTTGGCTGAAACCTAGAATGAAACTTAGAAGGGAGCCAAGTTTCGGTTAACGAGAATCGAAGAGGGAGAAAGGAGAGCTCAAAAGAAGAATTGGAGGATGACCGAGGAGAAACTCAACCAAATTTGGTGAAACAAGTGGAATTACCCACTTTCAAAGGAATCGATCCAATAGGGTAGGTTGCTAGGGCGAAAAAGTTCTTCAAGATATAGAGAGTTTTCGAAAGGGAGAAACTCTGATTATCCTTTATCTGCATGGAAGGTAGCGCCAACTATTGGTTCAGATTTTGGAAAACCAAGGTCACGAATACTTCTTGGGAGGATATGCAAGAAGCACTAGTACGAACGTTCAGAGGGAAAGAGAGGAGCTGTGTTTGAGAAGCTGGCATCCATGCAACAGAGGGGCGCGATAGAAGACTATGTACAAGAGTTTGAGATGTTAGTAGCCCAGGATGACGGGGGAACAACTAATGGGGTATTTTTTCGCAGGGCTATAGAGTGACATTTGTAGCTAGATTAGGCCACACAACCCAAAGATTTGCTAATAGCAATGGAAGTGGCGTGGGATGTGGAAGAAGCTAGCAAGAACCCAAAAATGAGCAGTAGGTCTACCAACAAAAAGCAACCAATTGTGGAGCAGGTATCAGGGAGTAACAGGGACGGTGGCAAGGTCTGAACCCTTCAAAGGAGGACAAAGTAGGCAGAGCCCATCAGAGGGTCTAAGTATGGTGAAGAAGGAGGGGGCAGTGGGAGTCGTGACTTCCAAGACTGGATGTAACTCCTTAGGCGAGGCGAGAGGCAGAGGGTTAAGAAACTTACCTTATCCAGAGTATATCAAAAGGAGGGAGGGGGAAAGATGCTTCCACTGTGGTGGACCATATAGCCCTAGGCATCGATGTCCTAAGAAGAGTATGCAGGTAACCATACTAGCAGAAGATGAAGAAGAGGAGGAGGTGGAGAAAGCAGAGGAAAAAGAACAAAAGCACATGGAGTTGTCCTATTTTTTAGTAGGGGTCTCACACAACCTAAGACCATGAAGTTACAAGGATGGTTAATGGAAGAAGGGTGTTGGTACTGATTGACAGTGGCACCAAGCACAATTTCATAGCTAGGGAAGTAGTCACCTGAGGCTTTCATAAAGGTAAAGGAAATAGAGGCAGTTACTCTTGTTGAGATTGTTGATAGGGGGAGCACTAGTTTAGCTGAACCTTCAATCTCAGAGTTTCTGGTTTTTGATGATGACATCATAATTAATAACACATGTGTATTATGTGTTACATGTTCATTGCTTTCATGTTTATGATTATACGAGAACATGTCTGTGTTGTTTCTGTGATGATCATTGCGATTCACTATGTTATATATGAGATTTTATCTGTGAATGCATGACAAATGTTTTGGAAAAGAAAAACCACATGCACTTTTATTGAACTTTAATTGTGTGACAACAACAGTTTTAAGTCGACTTCATTATGAAGTAAGTCGATTAAAACTCGTTTCTTTGCACAAACTTTTTCAAAGTGTGTTGTGAGATATTTTGAAGAGAAAGTTTTTCAAAACTATGCATTATATTGTTACTAAGTCGACTATGTGCGCAAGCCATTCGACTAAGTTTCTTATGTTTGAAATTTTGTTAATGCTTGACAGGTGTGACAGTCATATTTTAATTTTGGTTGACCAAGCCTTAAATGAGAATCAACTGCATTAATTGTGTAATGATAGGTTCTTTTAATCAAGAACCTATGAAAAACACTCGAAACACAACACAGAACAATTCCTCTGAATGGTACAACCTCCTTTTATTGCAAAAGAATCAAGAAAGTGGTGAATACAAGGTACTCAGAGAGCTTAACCTCTCCCCAAAGAACTCCAAGAGTTCCCGCACAACAATAAGACTCCAAAACTAACTACTCCCAAAGCACCCCAACCCCTTTTATACAGACTTCTTCCTAACTACAAGTAGTTTCCTAACATTACTCCCCTCTCCTTTAACAACCTTGTCCTCAAGGTTGAACCCAGTATATTAATCCTGGATAGTCACCAGTATATAACTCCAATCCTCCCAGACCCAAATGGTTGTTCCAGGCAAATTCCAATGAAAACCAGACTCAACATGCTAGCAAGCAAATGCATAATTCCAGCGTATAACCTAGGGATGGCAAAAAAACCCGTACCCGTGGGTATCCGCGGGTAAAATCCGCTTCGGGTATTTAATACCCGCGGGTAAGAGGTACCCGCGGGTAGCGGGTATTTTAATACCCGCTTGTTAATGGGTCGGGTTCGGGTATCACATTATCCGTACCCGCGGATACCCGTTACCCGTTTAAAAATAAATTTTTAGTTTTAATTAATAGGTTTTCTATTTAAAATATAAAATTATAATTTAATTATTCTAACATCTAAGATCTTCTGTGATAATGGGCCAAAGCCCAAATATTTTTAGGATTTTCATCAGATCAGAAAAAAGAGGTGTCTCATTTTGAGTTGCAGTGCCGCCTTGTAAGGTTTTCTTCCTCAGAGTAAGGAAAAAAGAGGTGCTCCATTTCTTCTTCTTCTTGTTAGTTGCAACGTTGCCGTAAATCTTTGCTCGATCATGTGTGGTTGCCAGCCTCAATGGCCACCGAAAAGCGGAGGCGTCCGGATCGGAAGCGGAGAGACTCAGCGTCTGGCAGCCGAAACGTGGCGACGTCGAGGAGGATCGGAAGCGGAGAGGTTGGCGGCCTGAGGCAACGAGTGAGTCCCTTAGGGAAGTGAAGACGAGGATGAAGAAGCAGAAGACGAGGTTGATGGCAGAGGCGCGATGACGGAGGCGCGATGCGGGGCTAAGGTTCAGTGAATGAGATGACGGCAAGCTTCGTTGTCGTGGGGAGGCTAACGCATTCAGAGAGCCGACGTTCATGGGCGATGGTAACTGAATGGAGCTGAACAGAGGAAATCTCGGTGGCAGAGGTACCGGAGAAGAGGGCAGAGCGAAAGAAGCAGTTGGCTTGGCTACTGCGACTGCGGAGAAGAAAAGAAGAAACCCTAAAAGTTTAGGTATGGGCTTATTGTGAAAGATTTGAATTTTTGGCCCGTTTGTATAAAATAAGTAATTTAAATATTGATTATGAGAAAATAATGTTTTTTTTTAATTTAATTTAAACATTTTTTAAATTTTTAAAAAACTTGGTGGTTGGAACGGGTATCCGCGGGTTGAAAAAAATCCGCGGATTTTTTGTGTGCGGGTATCCGGCGGGTAACGGGGCGGGTACGGGTACATTTTTTTACATTCGGGTCGGGTTCGGGTATCACACTATCCGACCCGAACCCGACCCGTTGTCATCCCTAGTATAACATGCAAGTGTCCAGTCTCCATCCTTGATGCCCGTTCCCAGCACTGTCCCACCCAAGGGCTCCCATCTCAGTCAATGATAGCAATGAGTTCTCCTGCATAGCTTCAAAAGAGAACCAATTCTCCTGCATAGGTTCGAAAGAGAATCCTCCAAGGAACTTAGCCACGCAGCCACATTGGGGACCGAAGTTATTTTTGAGACAATTGTTGAGGTCCATGGAAATAACAAAAAACAACAATATTAGCAACCACCACATAGGAACCAGCCATGATGTCCAATGGGTATCAACTTCATGAATATTCGAAGACTCATGCGCAATGTAGTTTTCCTCTGTTGGGTTGTTCTTGGGTCTCCCACCGCCAGTCTCAAGATATCTTCTGGCCATACTTCTTTTTCTCTCTATCAAACCCAATTTCCAAGTCTTGAATTTTTTTCTGTAAACATGCTTTATATTAGGAAGTGGGGGTAAGCTTTCTCTCTCCCGAAACCCAAGATAGTGGGTCTGCAACACTGACCATAATTCCACTTTCTGTTTCGCTGTCAAATCTCCCCTCCACTCATCGCATTCCTCCTGCTCCACTTTCCCCCAATCCCAAACAAGTACCCATGACTCAACCTCCACTAACTTCAACAATGCCTTGGGTTCCTCCAGCTGGTGGGAAAGTGCTGGATCCTCCTTTATTGTTACCTTCTTACCCTTCAACATATATTCCATGGACATTTCCCCCCAATTAATCATGAGCTTCCCAACCTTCGCTAGCCATGCAATTCCCAAGATTACATCTACTCCCGCAAGCTCAAAAACATATAGTTCTTCCTCCACCGTGGCGTCTCCCAAACGTATTTGAATTTTCTCCCATCGTCCGCTCGTCACCATTTTATGTCCATCACCGAGGCTCACTGTATGCGACGGTGTGACAACGACTGGAAGCTCCAATTCCTCTACCACTTTTCGACTAATGAAGTTGTGGCTGGCCCCGCTATCGATGAGGACCACCACTCGACTTTCCCCAATTAATCCTGTCCATTTCATGGTTTTGGGAGGCGTCAGCCCTTCCACCGACCACACCAAAAACTCCATGGGTTTTGTCTCCTGTTCTTCCCCGTCACCTATGTCATCTTCCTCATCTTCCGCTAGAAGCTTAACGCGTAAACTCCATCTTTTCAGAAATTTTGGGTAAGGTAAATTCCTCACCGTTCGGTTTCTGTTGTCCAGACCGTTCGGTCTAAGACTGGCCTCTGACCCATTCATATCGTTCGGTCTTCCAATACCGTTCGGTCCTGCTCCACTCTCTACCAACAGCTGCTCATCCGCCACCTTCTTCGTTCGGTCCTCCAAAATATTGGGGTCTTGTACAAACTCATCCACCGCCCCATTCCGTTTGAATATCGTCGATCGCTCATTGACTGTTTCGAACCTTATTACCATGGCTTCCTTCAAACCATCCCAAGAACGATCGTTGGCTTTCTCCTTCCAGACTCTGACCCAGAAACCCGCACTGCCCTCCATGCTCATGCACGCGAGTCACACTTTCTCCTCCTCCGCTGCTCCTCGAAGTTCGAAAAATATCTCTGCGTGATGGATCCAGTTCAGGGGATCGATCCCCTCGAAGATGGGTAGCGTCACCTGTTTCTGCCACTGTTTCTGCCCCTCTGGTTGATTTCCAACCCCTCTTCCTCTGTCTTCCTCCTCTCCCCGCCGCTGATTCTTATTAACAGAGCTATCGTCGAATTGCCCGTCGTGGTGGTTCGACTGCGTCCCGAGAACCCTCATTATTTGCTGCATGTCCCGTCGTATCGCAGCGGTTTCAGCCTTAATCCCTTCTACCGTAATTTCAAGATTCTCCAACCTTCCCTCGGTGTTGCTCGTCATTTCTGTCAACCTCCCTTTCGATTCGGCAGGTCGAACCAAATGATAGGTTCTTTTAATCAAGAACCTATGAAAAACACTCGAAACACAACACAGAACAATTCCTCTGAATTGTACAACCTCCTTTTATTGCAAAAGAATCAAGAAAGTGGTGAATACAAGGTACTCAGAGAGCTTAACCTCTCCCTAAAGGACTCCAAGAGTTCCCGCACAACAATAAGACTCCAAAACTAACTACTCCCAAAGCACCCCAACCCCTTTTATATAGACTTCTTCCTAACTACAAGTAGTTTCCTAACATGTAATCAATTATTTGCTTTGACTGCTACTATTTGTTATAACTGTCATAGTACATTCGACTGCATTAGTAACTAAGTTGACTTGAGAGCGTCAGAATTGTGAAAAACTATAAATAGACGCGAATTTGAATTCTATAAGAAGTGATAGTGATTCTAACGGTTTGTGTAATTTCTTTCAGACTTGTGATCTCTTACAGAACGTGGTAAAGCTCCAAGAATCAAAAAGAAGATCATGGTGTTCATCTTTTGTGGTTTCTTGAAGGACAAGAATTGTGTGCTTTGATAGTCTGATCAATCTGCACTTTAAGATGTCTACTTCGTGATGAGGATTTCAATCTTTTGAAGATTGGTGTGTTGCCCTGTTGTGATTACAGGAAGAAGGACATGTGGTGTTCTTGACTTTGGGGGATTGCTCAAAGGGTTGAAGACAGTAGGAGAGGGGATTCTTGTTGCTGGTCTTTGTTGTTATATGCCTATATTTTGATTAGAGGGTTAGAGAAGTGTTTTATATTTTTGACATGTGGTCGCTATAAAAGCCTTGTTGTAAAAACCTTGATCATTATTGTGCATTTGCGTCCTGTGATTGGATGGACACTGGATGTAGCCAGGTTGGCCGAACCAATATAAAGATTAGTATTTGATTTCTCTATCCATGCACTTTTATATTCAAACACGACTTTATTCTATAATTAGTCAACTTTATTCCACTGCACTTAATAATGTTTTTCCTTGCATTTCAAGAAAGTTTTCAAAAAACATCCTTTTGTGGAAAAAACTTTAAAAAAACTCTGATTTTGTGTTTCACCCTTGCAATTTTGGGGAGGGCTAGATGATTTAAGATATAAAGTAACTTTACGCGTATAAATTATAAAGAACTTTTCTTCAAGTTGCTATGATTGGCTATGTCCTTTGTTTGACATCTCTAATGGATGAAAATAATTATAAATTCGTTCTAAGATTCAATGATAAATAGATTACATTTTATTGAAACTTCTACTTACCCGTCGAAAGTACGATTGTGTCTTTAGCACGGCCTTCCACAATAATCATACCACTAGACTGACGACTCCGCCCAGTTGAATGATGGGGAACAATCCACCCTATATCACCAGTATTCAACCATCCATCACCGTCTAATGCCTGAATTGTAGCTAAAGGATTCTAATACAGAGACATATAACTATCATTAATTTCATCCAAAAAAGATCACTATGAATTTAACTGCAAAGGTATCTCCCATATATTTGCTGTAAGAAACTAAACTAATATGAATGCATTTTCTCTCTGCCCTCCCCCTACACCCCAACACAGTATATTTGCAAACAAATGTTCGCACTCTAACATAACAAATTACCTTGAAGTATCCTTTCATCACTTGTGGACCCCTGACTTTTAAAATTCCCTTTGAACCAGGTGGAAGAACTTCATCAGTTTCAGAATCTACGACTTTGAATTCCGTTTCACGAATTGGATGCCCAATAGATCCAAGAACCTTCAGAAGAATGTATCTGTAACATTCTCAGATAAATGTACCACAGGATGGACACTGTTCTCTTAACATATTAAGCGAAAAATTTCATTAAAAATGTAAAAGATCAAACATAAACTACAGAATTTTCAAAAAAAATACTAACTGATAAATATGAACAATTTGCATTTGAAGTGTGCTTCCTCATTGGAATGTACGGGTGCAAATTTTCAAACACGCTACTTTAAGTCACTTTAATATTGAGAGAATTTGTCCCATTAAGAAATGAGTAAGTCACACATGAATTTCACCAAATAATAAATAGAAATTTGTCAACATTCTTCAATTTTCAATGCATTAAGTAATTTGCTTACATTACATCCAGGTCGTCGAGCTGCTACAACTGGTGAAGTTTCTGTTAAACCATATCCATTTTGTACTTTCACACCAATTGCCTGCATGGCATAATAGAAGCACCAATGTGAAATGGCCAAGTAGATTCAAAAAAATTTGTTACAAGTTTCACATGATTGAAATATCAGACCTCAAAAAACTTATCGACTTCCCACGGCAAACTACCACCTCCACTTATTCCAGCCTGTACAAAACCAAGAAATTTCTCCCGTCAAACCACAATTTCCAAAATCATGAACAATGGCACAATATGGTGCATAGTTTAAATGACCAACATCTCTGTCTCCAAACTCGGCGATCAAGGTTATTCTTAAGAAAGGCAAAAGAGAGAATGTCAAAATACCACCAAGAATATGATAAAAGAAGAAACAAAAACAAGTAGGAGCCTTGCCATTCTCCATTAGGATGTCTCCTTCATTTGCAAAGTAAGACTTAATGCACAATTATATTCTTTCAGAAATAAAAAATGCTTGGGATATTGAATTGCATAAACTCCTTGCTTATGAGTTATGTTGTTTTCATCTAACCAACAGGACCGTAGTACACATATGGAAGGAACCGTCTTCCACTTTCTACTTGACTTATAATGCTGATTCAGCCCAGATGGTGACTGACGAGGTATCAGAAAGAGAAACGGGGGAGATCACTAGAAATTATTTTAGATACAATAATTTTTTTAAAATAACGTTTATTATTTTTATATTTTTTTCGAAATATTATTTCATTTGTACACAATTTTTTTAAAAAGTAATTTATATTTTTTTTTTAATTTATACATATTTGACTATGATGAAGAAGGTTAACGTTAGTTCGGTTAGTTTAATGTTCATGATTTTATAAACAAATAATTACAATTTCTAGAACACTATATCATAAGAATAAAAACCGAGTACAATTTTTTTTTTAAATAATAACATTAAATAGACTAATAGTTGAAATCTATACATAAACATTAACTTTCTTTCATATTTCAGTATAAAATGCTACAAACACGAGGCCACATTTTCAAATCACGAGGAGTTCCAGCAGCAGAGACCAAAAATTTTATATACAGGGACCAAGATGATAAAAACAATTAGAGAACAAAATAATAAAATAATTACATTACACGTACCACTGACATATTTAGGTGAAATAAGTATGATAAGATAATGTAGAAGAGGACAAAACCTTTGATATTCCAATAGCAGCATGGATTTTATTGTACACAAGTTTCTTAGCCAAAATATGAATCGGAAGTAATAATGTCGCCATAATTCTGGCCCACAGCCAGTCCAACATTGAATTCACGTAGGAGACTTGCTTCTTGTTCCTTGTTAGACATTTACCCTAAAAACATAATTTGAAAACTAGTAAAAGAAATATCTTTTTCTGAGAAACAGTATTGCTATACTAGAAAGTGTGTTGCTGCTCCTCCTCATTTAAGCAATTTGCTTCACAAGTCTTGAGTGACTAAGGAACAATAAACCAGTTCACTCATCAATGAACTAAAATACCTGCAACCTTAAAGACACTCAGATGACAACATATCCAAATCATCATGTTGTTGTTATCCTTTTCACTTATTTCGGATAAAATAAGAACTTGATAAGATAGAATACTCCAAAAGCAAGAAAAGACAATGAAAAGAAAACACATATTTTACAGAGTAAGGCAATTAAGAATCACAGTATCCTGATGAAAAAAAAAAATGACACTTTGAAGATCAGATAAAAAGGAGAGATACACAAACCTCATAAATGCGCTTACATTCCATGTATGCTAAGCTGACCCTAATGAATGTTAGTGCGACAAGCTTTCTAACAGCAGAACTCGTAGATATCTGCTTCATGATTCCACTGCCGAGGAAACAATCAACAAAACCAATGAAAGTTAATTACGTTCCCAATAGTGTAAACTTGTTTGTTCCTATTAGTTTTATGCAACTTATTGTTAGTTTATTAAGTTCAAGTGGTTGCTTTCAAGAAACATATTCTTTTACAGCACACTGCTACAGATTGCAGGAATTTTCCAGTCAAATCTTCAAATACCTGCCAGTCATTTACTCAGCTCAATATTAGTCAGAAACCAAATTCAAGCATTACACAGAGGAATTGATGGCAACTCCTTTAGGACTTCCCATCCAAAGAAGTATCAACTTCACACTAAGACTAAGAAAGGGACATTGAGAAAAGACCTTTAAACTAAAACATCTTTTCTTTCTAAGTCTTAGGATGTTCTTCTTTAATTAAATACCTTTACTTTGTTTTGTAGGTCACCAATAAAGGTGGGAAACCATGCCTACACATCCTAGGAAGCTCGCCAATCAAGGGAGCACAAAGGAAGCAAGTAGGAGTGCATGTTGCAGCCAACCGTGAAGCATATTTTCCATATTTCCCACGTGGAAAACAGCCAGCCGTGTAGTTCTACACTTTGAAGCATGTTTTAAATATTTTTCACGTGAAACATACATTTTCCAATATGTTCCACGTGAAACATGCAGCTAGCTGAGTAGCTTCTCTTACACACCTCTCTTAGGAGCTTCATACATGTTGTAAACATGGCAGTAGTTTCCTAGGCACGTTTCTCTTCCTCTATAAAAGAGAAGCCAAATCCTTTGTAATGGCAACTGAAATGCTGGTGAAATCCAACCATTACTTTCGTGTTCACCCTTGTATTTTGTTATCTTGCACTTCCTCTAGCTTCTTTCCCCTTTGGAAAGCCTACTGAGTTAGAACTTCATCCCTCATACACATCCAAGCCCATTCACGCATTCTGTCAAACACCTATCGTGCATCAGAACAGTCATCAACTTCTACCATTCCACTGCCACTTCCGAGACGAGGAACCACTCCATTCTTGAAGGTGGAGGTCGCTTCTATCATTTGGCATCAAGAGCCAGTCGAATCTTGCGGTGCTTCAAGAGCTAAGTGCTCTTTTCTTTCGTTTCTACATTTCCGCCATCTTGTTTTGTTCTTCTACTGTTAGTGTTACATTGATTTTCTATTTTAAGTTCGTGTTGGAGTGAATGTTGGCGTTCGTTCACAGTTCATTAGTGTTTCCTTCTCATTTTAATCAGTGCATTTCAATCATTTTCGGTCAATTCAGCTTTCATCTTCATTTTCCAGTTTGTTCAATGTCATGTGCAATTTTGTTTGCCGTTTTGAACTCTGTCAAGTAATTGATTCTGTTCCAGCTTTAATTCTTTCGGTTTTGATTGAATCTAGTGTACTTGCTAGCTATATGTTGATCTATAAAGCAATGACAGTAAGTCAGCTTTGATCATTTGAGCTTCCAAGCATTGTACACTGTTTTCCAATCCAAACTCTGCATAAAAATTTTCGTTTTTGGTTTGACATGTTGCTACTTGTTTCTGGCTAAAGTTTGTGCTCTTGAATGATTGTAAAGGTTTGTTTCAAGTTTTAAATCACGGTTCAAGTGCTAAACATCTGAAATCAACATTGAATCTCAAAAAGTGTAGTTGAGTTGATTAAATTCTGATTTCCAAAACTGTTACTGTTTCGAACAGCTATGCACCGTGCTGAATTTTCATTGACAGTGTCTTAGACCATTGAACATCTGCTAGTTCATATTAAAATTCTGAAGATAGATCTAGTACATTAGGACATTCTTAAGCATTTGATTGAGCCAGCCAACATTGCTTCCTTTCACTTTTAAATTCTGCTGCTGTTTTGTAAATTTTGCTGCATAATTAGCAACTCAACCTGTGAATTGGAACATCTAACTGTGTCTGTGCATTGTGACTGGTTGAACAAGTTTAATTGACCATTTCAAACGTGTCCACACTGTACAATTGGTTATTTTTAGGTTCATATGCGAATTCATCATTTGAACCATTCAATTTGGTTGAAAATTGCTAGTGAACCAGTCATTTCCTGAGGTGTTAACTGTCTTTACTGTTTCAGCGTTTACACATGTCTAATTACATGATATAAACTTGTTGGAAACCTCAGTCAAGCCTTAGGCACACTG
Source organism: Vigna radiata var. radiata (assembly GCF_000741045.1). Lineage (NCBI taxonomy): Eukaryota > Viridiplantae > Streptophyta > Magnoliopsida > Fabales > Fabaceae > Vigna > Vigna radiata. The sequence goes on along the minus strand of NW_014543601.1, from coordinate 41,087 downwards.
TCATTCATTTTGACCATTGCAGTTCCTTGATTTTTCAGTTTAAGTGCAGTGTTAGTGCATTGTTCCCCCCTTCTATGGAAGAGACAATGTAGAAGAGTACTTTGAGTGGGAGATGAAAGTGGAACAAATTTTTGAATGTTACCACATAGATGATAGGAGGAGAGTGACCTTAACTGCCTTGACCTTTCAAGGTGCAGCCCTCTATTGGTGGACCTCCATCATTAGAGATCAAAAGATGCATGGCAACTACACCATACAGTATTGGAATGAGTTAAAGGCAGCCTTGCATTGAAGGCATGTTCCAGCTTACTATGCTAGAGAAGTCATGGACAAGCTCCATCGACTTCAACAAAGAAACATGAGTGTCAAGGAATATCGACAAAAGTTAGAACCGCTCATGTTAAGAGCTGGAATCAAAGAGGACGAGCGATTCACCATAGCTAGGTTCCAAAGTCGATTGAACTATGAGATCATAAGGTAGAACTCTTACCTTACTTAGATCTGAATGACTTTGTTCAGCTATGTGTGAGAGTGGAAGAGAAAAATAGAAGAAAAGCTTCCACTAGAAGGACTTCCCCTACCACCTCCATGTATAGGATAGATCCTAAGAGGAAGGGTAGTCCTTCGAGGTATTCAAAATCTCGCGACAAAGAAAAAGAAAAAGAGAAAGAGAGAGTGAGAGGAAAAGAAAAAGCGAAAGAGCAAGAAAGAAATACCTCTCACAAAGAGTCTTCAAACAAGGGGTAGAGAGACCAATGTTTAGTATCAACAAAGAGTCTTCAAAAGAAACATACAACATGATATATCATCAATTAATTTAGTATTCATTTGAAGAGGATTTACCTGTACAATGTTTCAAAAACTAAAGGAACAGAAATCAAGTAATGTGGTTGATAGCGTCGCAAATCATCCTAGAAAATTAGAAAGGAGAGTATGTTAATAAATGTGCATATAGATAATTAAGAAAATAACCAACTTAGCATATGTAGCGATGCATTTCCTTATATCATACTACTAATAATAATAATTGTTGAACAGAATCAATAATCCAGCTTTCGAAGAAAAATCTGCTAGTGCATTTTCTTTCCTTTATTAACCCTAATTTTGATGTTACATTATAACTGTGTAAGCCATAATTCTTCAATGTTTATGATCAAATCAATAAAACAATACCTTTAGATTCTTCACGGTTGTGTATACTTGCTGAATTCCGCATGTGAAAATGAAATACTCACAAGCTCTTTCGTATGCATGCCAAGGTGGCAGCATGCTTAGAAATCTATCCCCAACTTTTGCAGGTACTATGTCCCATAAGTTTTTTATCTAGAAATTCATCAATAAATCACGTATCATAAAGTGTATCATAATTGATAAATTATGTTCTGAATCTGTAAAATGGAAAAACCAATAATCAGGAATAGAAATAGGCAGGGCTTAGTTACTGTTAAGTAGAGCCAATTGTGAACTAATAAATTTGAAGGGGTCTGCAAGTTGTGAATATTTAGGTGAAAATAAGGGTTATTTACTTAAATTGGCATAGGATTTTTCTTATAGCGTTTATGCCTTGGACTTTACGGATGAGAGCTAGATTTTTAAAATATAAATATAAGAACATTGTTTTATAAAAGTCATCCTCTATTTGATCTGATATTAATGATTGGTATGATATTATCTTGGATAATACCAATTGGGTTGTTGGTAATAGTGATCAAATTAATTTCTAGAATGATAAACGGGGTTCTAGTAGTTCTATTTCTCTTATGGCTGGTGTTCTTGATGTAGAGAGATTCAAGCTTTTGTCTAAAGTATCACACGCTTCGAGTGGTAATCTCTCCTCTCTCATATGATCTCACTTAGTTTGTAGACATAATTTTTATTTTAACTTTTTAAATTCTGTAAATTAGGACCAGCAGCAGCCAAAATCTCACCAACAAAATGATACGGAGGATGAAAATGCAAATGATGCATTAACTTCTCCTAATCATAAATATTGTTAGACATGTTCTCTAGTGTTGTTAACATTCTCATTCAACCTTTCTTAATTTCTAGATAATATGAATTTGTACATTTAGATATTTGTTTTACACATTACATTTAGATTTAATGCTAATTAAGATAATTTTTTGTTATGCGGGTCTTGTCTTTGGAATTGGATAAATATATGTTGGTTGTAATATAAATCTTGGTTTGGTGGTAGACAGGTTTCTTGGTGGAGTTGTGAAAAACATATGAAAAAAATTTCTTTAATAATTTTTTTTTTTGACAATTTTTTGACCATACATATTTAATAGTTTGTGATTGGTTCGTTTCAAATATTTTTTTAAACATAAATTTAAACAAACTAATAAAATGATAATACGTATCTTGTTATTAAAATATTATTAAAAAAATTTTCAAAATATCATAATCCAAAACATATTGACCAACAAAACAACTTCATGTAACCTACTATATGTGTCACAAATTGTTAACAAAAAAAGTCATTGTAGTTACCCACAAAAAATTTTCTTCAATAATTATCAACAAAAATATTTTATCCATAAATTTCAACACATATTTGTTTCATTTACTGACAAATAACAAAATTCTGGATTTATTGAAAAATATGTTAGTAAATCAGATTTTTCTTCTAGCAAGATTAAGATGAGGTTAAGTTCAAGACTTCACTCATTCCCATGGCCATGTCATACTTCCATTAACCACGTTAACAATAATATGCACAAAAACATGTTTAGGTTTTATAGGCACAAAATAAGAGAAACAATTCTTGAATATCATTTTATTAATTTTCCATTTTACATAAAGAAGACATAAGTTTTCCCCATAATATTTAAAGCCAAGAATGATCTCCAATTGAAACCAAATAAAATGATCTGAAAAAGCTCTAACATAAGGAGGTATGTGATGAAACCTGATGCAGAAGATTCTGATGGGTGAGCATTACACCTTTCGGATTTCCAGTAGTTCCACTTGTGTATATGAGAGTAGCAATACTGTCTGGGTGTTTTTGTTCATTGATATGATGCTGTTCTGCAATTAATATAGAAAAGTACCAAAAATAACATATTCTTCATTAATGATTATGGTTTTCTGCATAATCAAGAGTAGAAGTAGTATTGACATTTTATAATTTATAAACATAATTAAGCCTTAGAATTTATTGTACATATAAGTTTTCTAAAATGTATACTTATATTATAGCTTTAATCATTTTTTTTTACTTTTGTGTATACAGAATCGTCTCAAATAGATACTTGTATTATTTTTTATCTTAATTAGGTCTTTTTGATCCTATCAAAGTGAATTAATTGGATCCTTATCATTTATTGGATTGGACAATACTAAAATTTCTGTTTGGTGGTATGGTGACCGCACAAATGTTAATCACGTGGTAAAGAAAACTCGCATTACGAGTAATTTAGAAATGAAAAAGAATTAGGATTTAATTAAATCTCTAAATTCGAACAGAATGTCTTCTTCCACTATTCTTACCGGACTTCTCCACCTTCAATCACTACCTGCCCTTACCCACCTTGCCGACAAGATAAATCGCTGCCAGACCATCACCATGCTCGCCATCAACAATGGTGCCATGAACGCCCTCCTTGACAAGCACCTCATCCTCCCTAACCTAAAAAACATCCTCTCCCTCCAAGTCCTCACGACTACTTTTCACTCAATAGTTATGGTTTTCTTCATCATTCATGAAATTTACCATTACCAAGGTTTTCACACAAAGAACTTTTCTTTTATAACAGGCAATCAAGTATATAAAGAAGTTGAAGAAAAATCAAGAGCATAAAAAGGTGGCGTCAACGGCACAAGCGTGAGATCCATGGTGTCGCGGTGGCTCTCTGTGTGTGTAGTGGATGATGGAGAAATTGAGTTACCATGAATAATGACGATGCTTCCGACGTGGGTAAGGTCGTCGACAATTTTCATGGCTCTAATAAGTGGCGTGAATAAACCCTAACCCTAATAATGTCGAAACCTACCTCCCTTAAACGGATATAAGCATCCGTCAACGGATGTCAACATCCGTTTAAAGTGAAACGGATGTCAACATCCGTTTAAGGTGAAACGGATGTCAACATCTGTATAAGTGAAATGGATGTCTATAGTCACCATCACTACCATCATTGCCAGAGCTTGGTGTCGATACCACAAAGAAAAAGAAATGGAGCTTCATTTGAAGTAAAAGAGTTACAGGATTTACAAGAGCAAAACGCCAACATAGAAGGTAAGTTCTCCTTCTTAAAGCTTCATCGCTCACAAATTATAAACGCTGGATGTTTGCAATCTACTCGTAATTAGTTTTCTGCTTTGATTTGGTGATGCTTAGCTTTGTTTGCTCGCATTGAACATGTAATTATGTTGAATATATATGATCTGGTTCTTCATACTCTTTGCCACTCATCTATCCCCAATAACACAAACATGGCCTCATCCTAAGCATCTATCCATTGATCCAAGACAGAGCACAAAAACATTGATCATCACCCAAAAATATAATAATAAAAAAAATGATGATGAAGGGAGAAGTAATCAGAAAGAGAAACATAGAACAATGAGAAGAATTGTTCTGAGAAATGCAACTATGTTCACACGCAACCTTCTTCACTCTGCCCCTACACCTTCCGCTTCAACTCCCCTGCGACCAAAACTCTTCTCCTCCAATGGAATTCCCTCGCCGGTTCTACAAAACCGGGACGACGTCGACAATAAAGAGCTCAAGAGGCGGATTGAGGGATACATGAAGGGCGACGAGCAGGTGCTGCCATCGATCATGGAGGCGACTTTGCAGCGGAAGCTGTCGGGGAGGCACGAGGAGATTGATGACGAGTTGATGGGGGAGCTCCGCATGCGCCCCCTTAACAAAGTCGAAGACGAGGACTTCGAGTCTGATTTCGAGGAGTTCCAGGAAACCGATGAGGAGCTCGACGATTTGTGCAACGCCAGGGATGCAGTGATGAAGAGGATGGTGACGTCATGACCGACGGTAGCTCCGATGGCGCTTGGTGTCGTCGGCGACGCAGTGAACCAAGCAGAGAGGCCGTTGTGGTGGTTGGTCAGATGGGAGCGGCGGCACGCCCCTGCTGGGAAGCAAATCTCGCTGCTTTTCTTTTTCTCTCGAAGGAGACTCATCTGGGCTGATTGAAGAATGAGGGGAAAGTGATAGAGTTTGGAGAGTTTGGAGAAGTCGGCCAGGGAAAAAAAGTGTGACGGAGATGGAGAAGAGGAGACGGATCTCAAAAGGGTAGGGTGTAACTGAGGAGAGAGTAAAAGTGAGAAAGAAAGAAGAAAGGAAAAAGTCTCTTTAACAGTTCTTTTTTTACAACGCATACGTGACAGTTTGTGATTGGTCTGTTTCAAATATTTTTTTTAAAATAAATTCAAACAGACCAATAAAATGGTGACATGTGTCCTGTTGTCAAAAAGTTGTTAAAAAAGAATTGTTAAAATATCATTATCCAAGAAGAAAAGCTTAGGGTTGGGTTCTGCTAAATAACATTAAAATAAAAAAGGTAAAAAAGTTAAAAAGAAAAAGAAAAAATGTTACTTTTGTAATAAAAAAAATGAAGAAAGTTACGGAAATAGAAGGTGAAAACGAGGAGGTAGAGGGATCAACTCCCTTTCTCTTTTGATTGAGTACCAAGAATCCTAAAAGATTTGGGTTTAGATTTTTTACTTATTGTATTTCTATTTTCTTTTGTTTTATTTATTTATTTTATTTAGGTTTAATTTTTTGCTTTTAAAATATTTAGGTTTAATTTTTTAATTTTTCATATTTAAAGCTTTTTCTATCACCTGATTAACATTTGTGCATTCATCATATTACAAGACAAATTTTAATATTGTCTATTCCGATTAATAATAAAGTTTCAATTATTTCAATTTTACAGAAATAAAAACGTATTGACATAAAAAAATAATATAAATGATTAAACATATATTATATTTACACAAAATTGGGATACATAACTCCCTTAAAACATTAGAATAGATGTATTATATGTTATTCAATTTTTATGCTGCTACCATTCTCATGTTATGTATTTTATTTTCTCTTTATTAATACACTAACTTTTAACTTTAAAAATTATTTTGAGTTCTGTGTTCATAACATAAATATTTATTTTACATAATTATATTTTATAAGAAATAAATGTTTTAAAAATTTTAAATTATATTATTATTAAAATTCATAATAATTAAACATTTTCAGTATACACATTATATCTTAGATTTTTAATGAATAATTTAACGTGTGATATATGTTATTTAAAATTGAAATGTATAAACAGTTTTAAAAATTAAGTATCTATACTCATATATAAAAAAGTATTCATGTAAATATTTTAATGATTTTTTTATATTTATAAATTAATAATTTTTTACTTTTGATTAGTGGCAAAGGACAAAAATGAAAATGTTCCAAAATCTTTCTTTTAAAGCTTATCTTTGTAAAAATGCAACTGCATAAATAATACATTCTATTCATTATCTCTTTATCAACCCATCTTCCTTGTCAGATTATGATGGAAATATAGGCTCCAAACTCAAACTACCAATTCCCAAAAAAAAAATCCTTGGGGGCTTTCATCTCTATTCTAAAACTCCACAGATGTTATTATAATAAGGTATTAATTAGATATTAGAGAAATTATATATAATTAGCATTTTGTTTCTTTTAAAAGACTAAGGATACTGTTGAAATCGTTATATTGGATTCTAATAACTTTCCGAATTTAGATAAGTAATGTTATTATTAACAAAAAAAATAAAAAATAAAAAATAAAACATAACATGTGAAGGAGAGTTCAGAAGTAAAATGTTGATGGAGAAAAGTCAATATGAGACCTTCCACGGATACATATTGAATTTGTTCTGACAAATGCATACTAATTTTTTGGAAAAATATTTTTAGAAATATGTACCCATTGTCAGAATAAATTCAATTTAATTTTTCTTACAAAATTATAATTTTATTAATCTTTTGAGATAGATTACAACATTTCCAAACGACACTAAATTTAGATAGTCTAAAATAATATAACATGATAAAAATACTCACACGAAAATGCTAATACACACATCTAAAAGTACTACTATATGTATTTTTGCAAGTAGTTGTATAGAAGTGTAAACTGATATTGTTGACAAGATTTGTTTTTACCTAGTTATAAATGAGGTGTGAGAAGTTTCACGAGAGAAAAGAAAGTGTGAAAAATTTTCAATTTAGATAACGAGAAGAGTGAAAAATTTTCAATTTAGTTATAAATGTCTTCATTTAGTTTTTAATATTCTATTCTTAATTGATTTTTGTATTTCAATATAATATTTTAATTAAGATTTGTTATAATTGAATTTATTTAACATGAGATACAATATTGAAAATAGTTTTTTAGTTGCATGTTCTTTAGATATTTTGATGTGTGTTAGTGCAGCTACAACTAAGTAGAGTTCATTGAGGTGTAAAAATAAATTGATTAAAATTTCATGAAAAACCTTAAAGATAAATCCAAGAATGACAAATAATCAAGACCACAAATAGTTAATCCAAGCATAGTATGAAAAAGTGAAGAAATTTGACTAAGCCAAGAAGAGGAAGATGTAACAAAAATTGGATATTGCGGTTTTCTCTAATTTCTTTCTACTAAAAGAGGGCTTTGATAATTGATATGATTAAAATAATTTGGGAAAAATATATTTTAAAATATTTTATTTGATATTGTTAACTAATTATCTTATTTCACTATATCAATAAATATCAAAATATAATATACCAAATCTATTTTAATCTAACATATATCATTTCAAATAATTTTAGATCTCCACAATAATCAAATATATTTTGTAGATATTTGATTATTTAGAAGATAATTGGAGGAAATTACATTATCGTAAAGACAACAAAAGCCTAGTCCAATTTCTATATAAAGAGACTTAGGAAAACACATAAGAGGAGCTTAGGAACCCTTTCGGGGTTCAAATTTCATCCACCCTCTCTTCTCTCATGTTCTCCACCCTCTCTTCTTATATTTTCAAATTATTTGAACATGCCATGGAGTACTAAGCCTTTGGGTTGATTATACTATAATTTCTTAATTGGATTTTGAGGTTAGATGAAAAATTTGTTTGTTCTTTTGATTCTTGTTGTGATTTTTTTTTTATCTATGTCTTTTGCTTCTTAATGAAGTAAAAATAATGATTTTTACATTATAGCAATTTAGCACGGTGTCAAATCTACATAACATATCAATCATATGCATCTAAGGGTTTTTAATTTAGAATTTATTTTGATTAAAGTTAGAAACTTTCAGATGATTGAATGAGTTTTTGCCAATAATTAAGAACGTACTTTGATTAGTGGTAAAAATTTTAAGAAGAATTAATCAAGAATGTAAGTTTTTTACTTGATATATTAGGTAAAAGAATACACATGATTAAACATAATAATATTTAATTGAGAATGTACTTTGGTTAAATTTACTATGATTAATCTACAAAGTTCTTGCTTGTTAAGAGTGAGAACTTAAGGGTGTGTTCACTTGGCTCAAGTGAACGCACCCTAAGAGTGAAAATGCCAACAAATTAATTGAAAATTTATTTTGAATAATTTGAAAATCTAAGATAATAATTAATTAAACAATAATCTTTAAATAACTAATGATGAATCCTATTTTGAAAAAGTAGTGAAATTAACCTATTTTCTTTATCATTGTTCTTTAATTTTTTCTTTATCTTTAGCTTCTTTATTATTTTATTAACTCTTTTGTATAGCTTTTATAAAAACTTGTTAAGAATCAATTCAGTGTTCGTTGGGAGAGAACTTAGGTTGAATTTATCCTTTTTATTTTGTTGACTACTATCTTAGCAACAGTGAAGTTGTTATAGTTTAGTAGTATTAATTTGACCGCGTCAATGATAGCATTATCAATTAGTCACATTAAAGAAAACATAATTAAGATATTATTAACATTTATAATCACATATCATATTATAGTTTAAATATAAAAATTACGAGATAAAAAAAAATACCGACTATAGTCTATTTTTAAAAATAATATTAAAGGAGTGATAAAAAAAATTACGTAACTTTCTCATAATTTTTTTTTTTGCCTCTTATTATTTGGCCCGTATCCCCTCTCTCTATATTTTATATTTCTACTTTTCTTCTTTTCTCCTTCACATATCCCTCCTTTGTTTTATTTACTGCTAAAGTAATTTTTAGAAATAAATGTTTTTTATAATTTACATTTTTTGTAATTATGATTAGTATGATATTTGTTTTTCCGCGGAAATGAAATTACTAATATTTGTGAGCATCTTTATTCTCGTATATGATTTATTTAATACTCGAAGTCACACAAGCAAGATTCAAACTTTAGATCATTAGGTTAAAAATATGAACTATTTGTTATGTCAACCAATACTACTAAGTTAAAAATATTGTGAAAAATAATAAAATTAATAAATAAAAAATCATATACACTTATGAATAACATTTTTTTCTTTGTCTAATCGATGTTAAAACAAAACAGAGAGCTAAAAATTTGAATATGATTTTAATCCGTAAAGTTTTGTTAAATTTGATTTTTATCTCTCAAATTAAGAATGATGCTTTAGTCTTTATAACTTGTGAAAAATGTTGTTTTCAAGTTCCCTGCCAAACGTTTTCTTCATTTTGATTAAGAAAACTTGTTGTGATAAGGTTGTGATGTAAAATGATTGTAATTATTATTTTTATATAATTACACTTTTTAACAGTATTTTAGACATTAAGAATATCTAAGGATTGCAAATTTTGAAGTTGATAGAAGATTAGATTTTGAGTGGTTCCCTTTTTTTTTCATTAATATTAGTTTAAAGGTTTTTTTTTATGGATATCAGTTTAAATGTTTTACTGTATTTTTATTATCAGTTTGATTTGGTCTATGTTTTCATTTTAATGAATCATTCATGTGATTATTAAATATGACTATTTACCTCAAATGACAGTATAATTATAAGTAACCTGAGTTTGTAAAAGAAAAGATAGAATATATAAGTTTCTTTTCCTACCACAATATTAAGCTAGATATTTTACACAAGAAACAGAGATAATATAATATAATATTATTCATGACAACCTGAATCTTCACTCCTTCATGCAATCGGTAATATAATTCTCAACTTTTATTTTAAATTTTATTCTATTCATTATTTTTAGAAATAAACATATTTTTAATCCTTAAATTTTAACTTGAAATTAAAATTTTATAATGTCTCAAACTTTAAAAATAAATATAATTTTTTTCATCCTAAGTTAAATTTTGACATATTAATTGACATTTTATATTAACGTTTGAGTGTTTATATTATTTTATAAATTCCAATTCAAATGTGAATCTACAATGTGATTTAATATTTAAGAAAAATTAATATCTTTGATTAAAAAAATTATATTTATTATCTTTTTAAAATTTAAAGACTAAATTATAATATAGTTTAAGAAATAAATAAATTCAGTTTCATATTTAGAATCTAGAAATATATTTAATCTTATTTTTATATATTTGAGTCAACCTTGGGTGAGTAACATTATGAGAGAAAGTGAGTTAACATACCAGCCTTAGATAATGGCCTGCCACTCTCTCGTCCCAAATCTATGACTTCTGTGAAAGTAAACACTGGCACGTGCTTGTTTTCTTGATCAACCAGCTCCGATTTTTCTCCCCAAAGCAAAATAATAAACCTCATGGTAGTGCTTGAATAGAATGTGTTTGCAACCCGGTTGAACATTTCGGGGTTATCCACCACTAGTGCAACGCTGAATAACAATACCATATGCACAAAGTCTTAACAATTCAGATTGAAAAATGAGCACTTAAAAAAACGTGGAAACCAGTAGTAATATTGTTTAGAACAATTCATTTATGACCTTTTTTTAATAGAACACAATCAATCACAAAATGTGAATGTGCAAAGATAAGCCTGAAGTAACATAATCAGATTATCGAAGATGAGACTGATAGGACTCCTAATAAGGATCATAAGATGAGAAGTGCATATGGTCCTGTAACTTAGCAAGGAAAAATTATAGAAGAGATAAATAGGGCCAATATATGGAATGTTTATGTAAGAAGAAAGAATTGGGGTTAGGAAAAGAATTAGTGAGAAGTTAGTTAGGATAGGGAATGACGTGTCAAGAATCCAGGGAGGGAGGAATTCTGTTATAAGAGAAAGAAGGGAGAATGTGGAGGTTTCAAGAATCCAGGGAGGGAGGAATTCTGTTATAGGAGAAAGAAGCGAGAATGTGGACGGGAGTATCGAGAGGAGGTTGTGAGTTGGTTAAGAAGAGAGTAATTCTCTGAAGGTTTTTCCTTGTGGCTGTAGAGCTTTCAGCTCAATAATCTTTTTTACTCCATAATACTCTGAATAATACACAACTTTGATATTCAATTATTGTTTGGTTTTTATCATTCGACCGACGTGTCGAATACCAAGAAGAGCTAGCATTGTTGTCCATGCCACATAAAATGTCCAACCGAGTTGAAGCATTCGAGGAAAGATTGTTGGCGACGGAAGTGTTAGTATGAGAGACGTTGGGAGAATTTCGCCGATTAATGTTGGAAGAGTTTACTAAGTTGCGTAGCGAGAAAGTGGGATATCGTCGAGAATCTCCATTTTCAGATATGGATTCAAGGCAAAGTATAGGATGGCAGTAAAGAAGGTGGAATTGCCATCATTTGATGGTACTGACCTTGTGGGATGGATTACGAGGGTAGAGACACATTTTGAAGTACAAGGCTCAACAAAGGTGAAGGTTTGATTAGTCAAATCGAGTATGGAAGGTGCAACCATTCATTGGTTCAATCTTCTACAAGAAGCAGAAGTGGGGTTGTCGTGGACCAAGTTGAAAAGGGAGTTGATCGGTCGTTATGGTGGGTGTACTAGCAATAATCCTTTCAAGGAGTTGAAAGATTTGTCATAGACAGGTAGCGTAGATGAGTACCTGGCGGAGTTTGAGTACATCTCGTCTCAAGTATCTTGTTTACCAGAGGAGCAATATTTGGGCTATTTTATTGGAGGATTGCGATCGGAGATTCGGCGGAGGGTTCACACCTTCAACTTGGTGAATCGTCTCCAAGTCATGCGCTTGGCTTGAGATGTGGAAGCAGAATTGCAAAGAGAAGGATTTCAGCGTGGAGGAGGAGTACGAGGTTGGAAAAACAATCGAGATTGGGATACGAGTCAGGGAGAGAAGTTTGGATCTGGGTCGGGTCAAGGCCCAAATTTAGGGAGATTAGGAGTTGGGTTAGGCTCAAGCCAGAGCACACAAACTAAACCCTTATAGGTAGGGAGTTCAAGCCCTCACGAGTCACGCTTAGTGACACAACAAAGCAATCGCATTTCCGGTGATTGTTCTTCGGCTGCCAATCGGAATCGTGGCACGAAGCATTTGCCTTATTCTGAATTGATGAAAAGGAAAACTCAGGGGCTTTGTTTTAGATGCGGCAAAAAATACTACCTCTTGCATTGATGTACGAAGCGACAATTGAGAATGGTGGTGTTAGTTGACGACGAAACAGTAAATGAAGCGGGGGAGGTTATCGAGAGTGAGATGCGAGAAGAGGAAGATGACCCTACTGATAACAGTTGAAATTACCGTTATCTATTGCTTAAATTTCATGCTAAATAAACCCTTTTTAACTTAGAAACTGGCTTGAACTCATGATTTTGCTTTATTTGTATGGATAAGAGAGTTGAGGTTGAACTTTATGATTTTATCATTAATTCCCTTGATTTTGTAGAAATTTGGATGATTTGAAAGAGGAGTTGAAGTACCAAGGAGTTGGAACTCAGAAAGAACTGAAAAAGCATTAGAAAGGAGGATCATGGGACGCTTGAGAGCCCTTTTCTGGGGCCCTTAACGCTAGAAGCCATTGTTTCACACCTGGCTGCCCTTTCTAAGGCCCTCAACATTGAAAGCCACTAGCTCACGCCTGGGCGACCTTTCTGGGGCGTTGAGCGCCAATTATCGAGTATCGTTTCACGCTTGGGCGCCTGATAAGGGTTGATAACAGTTTGCCTAAGTTTTTCCCATATAAGCCTATGCATTATTTTTAGCCCAACAAAAAGAACAATGTTTGTTCTACCCTTTGAACCTTAAGCCTGAATATGTGAAAAAAAATCCTTTTTGAAATCTTTACCTTGAGTTAATAGTGAGTATATTCATATTGTTTGGAGAAAGGTTCAAGTTTGGGGTTGTTGGGGGAATTTGCAAAATTGTGAAAATGAAAAAGAAAATTCATTGAGTTGAATAATGAAATTGATTGAAAAAGAAAAAGAAAAGTAGAAAAAGAAAGAAAAAGCTCAATATATGGGAAATTGGGGTTAAGTGAAAAGGGTTTCTCAATTGAAAAGGGGAGAGAGAGTTGGTGTTTAAATGACGAAATTATGAATTGTTCACTCTCTTAACTCAAGGATTTTGTTGTCCAGAAAAAACAATTTTTCTTCTTAGCCCAACCACGCTACAAGCCTAGAAAAGACCTTGTGATGATAACTTGTTTGTGAGTGTGTTTGATGGTGTTTAAATGAAAGGCAAAGTTGATTTATGTGACATTGTGATAGTAGTGAATGAGTCACCTACACCTCACTATACACCTTTGAGCTTGAGTGAAACACTTTTCTTGGTGAGGAATAGTTCCATGCATTCTATGATAGCATCTTTTCTTGGTTGTTGATCAGTAATAATGTTTGAATCTTTTGAATGTTATATGAGTGTGTGAGCACCACAGTGAGCTTGATTGGCTAAGGCATCGGGATATCTTGACTGATATTTTGTATGATAAGCTGATATAAGTGATTACTTGTCCTGGAAGAAAATGTTTTGTGACATGTTGAACCATTGAAATGATTTTAAAGCCAAGTTACATTTTGTTTTTCTTGAGGACAAGCAAAGTTCTAAGTTCGGGGTTGTGATAACGGTTGAAATTACCATTATTAATGACTTAAATTTGATGCTAAATGAACCTTTTTTGACTTAGAAACTGGCTTGAACTCATGATTTTGCTTTATTTGTGTGAATAAGAAAGTTGAGGTTGAACTTTAAGATTTTATCACTAATTCCCTTGATTTTGTAGGAAATTTGGATGATTTGAAAGAGGAGTTGAAGTACCAAGGAGTTGGAACTCAGAAAGAACTGAAAAAGCATTAGAAAGGAAGATCATAGGACGCCTGAGCTCCCTTTCTTGGGGCCCTCAGTGCCAGAAGCCACTGTTTCACACCTGGCTGCCCTTTCTGAGGCCTTCAGCGCTCAAAGCCACTGGCTCACGCTTGGGCGTCCTTTCTAGTGCGCTGAGCGCTAGTTCTCGAGTACCGTTTCGCCCTTGGGCACCTGATAACGGTTGAAAACACCATTATTTTATACTTAATTTTGATACTAAAACCACCCTTAATGATTTAGAAACTAGCTTGAAATCATTTTCTTTTGCTTAAGTTTTGAGAATAAGAGAGTTGAAGGTGGTATTATGGGTTTTATGCTTGTTTTTCCTTGTTTTGATAGGAATTGAGATGAATTGGATGAAGAAGTTGAAGTAGCAAGGATTTGGATTCAGGAAAAGCTGGAAAAGTAGCACAAAGAAGAATCACATATGGCCTTGAGCGCCCTTTTTGGTCGCTGAGCGCCAAAATCTTTTGTCTCGCGCATGAGCGCCACCGCTAAGCGTCAAATTCTTCTGTCTCACGCCTGAGCGCCACCGCTGAGCGTCAATTTCTCTTGTCTCGCGCCTGAGTGCCACCGCTGAGCGCCATTTAAGTGCTGCACCTACCGTTGAATGCCCTTTGTAACGCTGAGCGCCGACGACGTGGGCTTGGGCTTGTTTTCTGCTATTTTTTCATAAACTATATAAGGGTTTGGACGACCTAGAGGGTCTATCTTTTGACATAAAGAGGCTCAGAAACACTCTTTTCACCCCTCAGAGGTGGATTTTGGATGCGGAAACTTTTAGGGTTCTATCTTTCATTTTTTTTCCATATTTTAATCTACTTTCACCATGTCTATAGTGAACTAAACTTTCATTGTTGTAGGGAAAACAATGTAATCATTTGAAACTCTCAGGTATTGAATTAATTTATATTATATACGCTTTACTTCAATAATTGTTAAGGTTTTTCCTTTATACTCTATGCATGTGTTGTTTAAGTCATTCAATTGCATGATCATTGATTTTGTCGATATGGACACATACAGGGAAATCTAGAACTGGAGAAATTCTCCCAAAGGTAGTATTACCTAGACATAGGAATATGAGGGTTGGTTGCATATACACTCTTGTTCTTCAGAATTAATTATTAGGGATTCGAAGGATTGTATGAACTCGTAATTAAGGATAGGTCTTCTTCACCAAGACATCGGGTTTTAGGTATTTTATAGAGTGACATTAACATTAATGAAGAAGACGAATTCATAAATACATGAGAGTGGATAGGATAAGTCGAAAACCCCAACAACATAATCATCTCATATTTTATCATCCATTCACCTGTGCACTCTTTTAGTCAGTTGATCAACACTTGCATTCATGTTTATTTTCTGCATTACAAAACCAAATATTTTTGTTCTCGAGTCTTAAATAATCAATAAATCACATGACTGTTTAGGCCATGAATCTCTATGGGAAAATGATACTTGGTCTTATCAATTATATTACTTGATACAATTCGGTACACTTGCCAGAGTATTAACAAGTTTTTGGCGCCGTTGTTGGGGACTCGTGGTTTAACTATTTTATTCGTGTGATTATTGATTAACTTTGACTTGATTTTTCTATTTTATTTCTGTTTTTGTTTTGTGCTAACAATTATTTTCTAGGGTTTTGTTTTCTTGTGTATGTAGGATATAATTCGTACTAGGAGCAATAAAAACTCAGAACCTATTCTTGAAGGACTAGACGAAAGTAAAAGAAGGAGGAGGATCCGAACATCTAGAGAATTATTCCCTCCTCTGGTGATACTTTTGCAACCCTCACCACAAGAATCTAACCAGAGTACTGAGAAAATGGCTGGACAAAATAATGGTAGACGCACTCTAGCGGATTACACAACTGTTGTTGGCCCTCGCCACTTTAATAGAATTGCAAGTTTGAGGGTCAATGCTACAAATATGGAGGTGAAACCAACATTGATACAATTGGTGAAGGGACATTGAAATGGAGACCATTGAAGTGTAAGGAAATTGTAGTGCAACCATACAAAAATTATTACCTCCTAAGTTTAAAGATCCAGGAAGCTTCACCATTTCGTGTACCATAGGAGATTTGGAAGTTGGAAGAGCATTGATTGATTTGGGAGCTAGCATTAATTTAATGTCGCTTTCTATGTTCAAAAGGATTGAAGGCTTGGAACTCAAGCCTACTAGAATGACGCTTCAATTGGCGGACAGGTCTCTTAAATATCCTTATGGGGTGGTTGAAGATGTGCTGGTGAAGGTTGACAAACTTTTATTTCCAGTAGATTTTGTCATAATGGAGATGGAGGAAAATGGAGATGTGCCTCTCATTCTATGGAGATTTTGCACTCTAACGACTATATTTTTGAAAGTTAGTTGAGCATTGATGACTTGGTCAACTATATTAAATGTGTTTTGTTTTTGGTTGACTATAAGCTACTTGGTTGACTGATCTGTTATAACTGTCATAATACAGTCGACTGAATTAGTAGTGTATTCGACTGAGAATCTGACTATATAACAGAAATCTATAAATAGGCTGAACACAGGTTTGTTTAGAAGACTTTTGATGAACTGATAATTTTCATTTATGTTTCAGATTTCTCTTAGCTCCAAGAATTCTCCAAGAAGACGGTGGTGATCTTTCTTGAACGAGATTCAAACAGGAGATTTTTTGCGCTTACATTTGCTAATCATTATGTGCACAAGAAAGATGCTTCTTGATAACCGTCTGAAAACCGTTATTTTTATACTTAAATTTGATATCAAAACACACCCTTTACGGCTTAGAATGAGCTTAGAATCATGCAAAACACTTAGTTTAGTCACAAGAGAGTCAAAAGTGGTTTTTAGAGATATTAAGCTTGTTTCACATTGTTTTGGTAGGATTTGATGAGAATTGAAGGATGGAAGTGAAGAAGGGCTCTCAACGCCCATTTGACCGCTCAGCGGTGGAACCTAGCACTCAACGCTGGGTCTCTAGAATCGCAGGACACTCAGCGTCGCCGCTTAGGCGAGAAATAGTGGCTTCCTCCTCAAAGCTGGCGCTCAGTGCTAAAATTGGTGTTGAGCGGTGGACCTTACTCTTATCTTGTTTCTTTTCTCATCCTTTCTTAAGTCTTTAAACCCCAACAACATATTCATCTCATATTTTCAATATCATTCGTTCACCTTTGTGCTTCTGTTCAATTGATCACACTGCATACATATTTACTTTTTCTGTATTGCATTTAAAACCTAAAATTTGTACATCAAAGTCTTGATTAGTTAAGAAATATCACAACTGTTTACTGTCATGTGTCTCTTGGGAAACGATATTGTTCTTACCATTATTATTACTTGATACGATTTGGGACACTTGTCGGAGTCTTCACACCTACCTTGGAGTATGGTTCTATGGAGTTGTTCGCAGAGGTTGAAGTGTCGTGGGATGGTTGGAATCGCCCTTCAACTTTGTGCATAAAGGGTCGTCTCAATGGAGTAACCCTGAGAATGCTGATTGATAGTGGGGCTAGTCAAAATTTCATCTCTCCTCATGTAATGGCTGCTCTGGAGTTGAAAGTGGACAAAAGAAAATTGATTGGGGTGCGTCTAGGATATGGGCACCAGGTATCTACTATGGGGAAATGTGAGAAGTTGGACGTTCAACTAGGAGAATTCTCTGCTACGTTAGAGCCATATGTGTTGGAGTTGGAATACATAGACATGATTTTGGGAGTTTCGTGGTTGCGAAGATTTGGGAAGGTGACTTTTGATTGGGAAGAGATGACTCTATGTTTTCTTTGGCAAGACAAATATCTAGAATTACAAGTCAGAAATTGAAAAAATATGAAGCAATGTCTCCAATAGGATTACTTCAGCCCTTGCCTATTCTGGATCGAATTTGGGAAGATATTTCTTTAGACTTCATTACGGGTTTACCAAAATCGAATGGGTTTGAAGCTATATTTGTAGTGGTGGATGGGTTGTCTAAATATGGTCACTTAATTTTGCTGAAAGATCCTTACACTACAAGGAAGATTGCTGAATTGCTTGCTAAGGAAATTGAATTATTTCAGTTATAGGGAACAACTCTGAAAATGAGTTCTTCTTATACCGATGGTCAAATAGAAGTGGTAAACCAATGTTTAGAAGCTTATTTATGATGTTTTGTGTCGAAACAGCCCAAGAATTTGTCATATTGGTTACCTTGGACAAAATTATGGTATAATACTACCTTTCATGGATCGACTGGAAAGACACCTTTCGAAATCGTTTATGGGAGAACACCACCTACATTAATGCACTTAACACAATGGCTGGTGAAATGGAAGGGAAGAATAGAGGAAGAGACAACTTGGGAAGATGAGGTGCCACTACAGAGTCAATCTCTTTCTTTTAGCCTTGAGGACAAGGCTATTGTTTCAGGAGGGAGTAATGATAGGTCTCCTAATAAGGATCATAAGATGAGAAGTGCATATGGGCTTGTTACTCAGCAAGAAAAAAATATAGAAGGGATAGATAGGCCCAAAATATGGAATGTTTATGTAAGAAGAAAGAAAGTGGGGTTAGGAAAAGAATTAGTGAGAAGTTAGTTAGGATGAGGAATGACGTGTCAAGAATCGACGGAGGGAGGAATTTTGTTATAGGAGAGAGAAGGGAGAATGTGGAAGGGGGTATCGAGAGAAAGTTGTGAGTTGGTTAGGAGGAGAGTAATCCTCTGGAGGAGTCTAGTACTCAGGTTTTTCCTTGTGGCGGTAGAGCTTTTAGCTCAATAATCTTTTTTACTGCATAATATTCTGAATAATACAATTTTGATATTCAGTTATTGTTGGTTTCTATCAGAGACAAACCTTTCAGAGTGGTTGTATATTTGCAAAAGTTCTGCAACAGATGACCTTGAGCCTCTTACCACATTTATTGCTCCACTTGCCATCATACCTAGATTAAAAATATAACTTTGATATGATAAAAAGCACAATATCGCAGACATAGTAGTAATGTGAAACAGTTTACATCAGAATATCACTTCTATAGTATTAGAACACTCAAATTTTTCAAACTAATTTAGAACTTCTACGACTACTCATATGAACATATAAACACTGTAAATCTGTCACCAAGTTCGGCACCTCCGATACGTGCAATGTGATTATTCTTTTCACTAAATGGAGGTAACTTCAGAAAAACAATTGGTGAAGAGAATGGAGATAACTTTCAAGAAACATAACATTATAGTAAAAGTTCCTTCTCACATCGAATTCATAAAGACTACACATAGTTCTCAAAATTTACACTTGAGTTGGTTTAGATAAATGGTGTGAAGGATCCTCTCATTGTTGTGATTTTTGAAATGGTACAATCATATTGTATGGTTGTTAATTGTTCTTAATCGTAAATTAGTAAACATAAGATTTGTGCAAATGGTACCTCCTAGACTGAATACACTGAAAGTGGAGGAAGTGAAAAGTGAAATTTCAACGCACCTTGATCTGCTACAAGCCAATGACATGAATTGTCCGCAAAAAGTGCAAGCTTCTCATCAGGCTTTACCCCTATAACTCTCAAGCCTTCTGCAAAATACAAAATTGCCTGCTCCACCTGAAATTTTGATGCAGAACATAAGATATCAGAATATGATTAAGCTCTCCAGCACCAAGTTTGGCATGTTCTGCACCTGCTAAATTTCTAAATAAAAAAATTTGACTCACTAATTCTTCCTTCACATGAACATTTCAACAAGCAAAACTTCTGCATTTACCATACTTATTCCTTAGAACTTTTTCTATTTATTTATTATGAGCATGCATGATAATTTAAAACAATTTGGCAAGAGGCACAGAACAACAGAGAACAAATTTACCTGTTTATACGTCATAGTTGTAGGAGGATGATGACACGTATCTACTAAGGCTACATTGTCACCATATTTCTCCGCAGAAGATCGCCAAATATCTGGAACTACTTTCCACTCATCTGAGGCCACACCACCATTATCAACAAGTGTTGAACTTTCTAGAAAAGGGGCGCCCCTTCTTATCTCAATTGTCTCTCTCTACATGCACAAGAATATCATAAAAATATAAAATAGTATGTTTTGCACTCTCTAAACAGACTTGCTAAATTGATTTTTCTAGTTGTTTGACACACCCTAGAGATATCTCAGCCAATGCTTTATGTGTCTCATGAAAAAACGGATGAACAATTTAGGGAGAGATGATTGGATTGAATCAATTTCATTAGTTTAGTGCTCTAAACTAATGACATTCTAAGACATTCATAACTCTCTTTTTTGCATGTATGCATGATAATGTCAGTAGAATTTTTTATGCTCAATTTAAAAAGTGGAATCCAAATGAACAAGTTGGAGCAAAAGGGTAGCAAAGAATTACCTCAGATCGGCAAAATACTCGGAAATGAGAGAGGGGTGAAGAGGGGGAGAGTCCATCACCATACTTTGTGGGAGAAAATTTGATCCTGGTGAAATTGGTGCATGAGTGGAAGAGGGGAAATGCATAATGAGGATAAGAGAAGGTCCATGTGTGGCTGTAGGTGATGGGAACTATGGCCATTTGGTGATTTTCTGGAGAAGGAAAACACAGAACCATAAAAATGCAGATGAGTGGCCTAAGACATTGTAGAATGAAAATGATTAACTGTTAAGGAGAAAATAGTTATGGTGGCTCCTTTGTAGATGTCGAAGGGAAACTAAATAGTCAAACTGGCAGTTACTAAGAGCCGCTTTGTTCGGTGGTAGGTTGGTGGGTGGTATCGACCATGAATAGGACAACTCATTCGTATCGCATCACACAACACAACAACTTAAAACATAGTTACGATGTTTGATTTGTTTTTATTAGACTTATATTAAATTAAAATGATCTAATTTTACTTAAAATATATTGTTATTGGTGATAAATAAATGTTGGAGAAGTTAAAATATATATTTTAATTGATCAATGTTATGTTAAAAGGTGAGGTTGGAATTTTATACTTTTATAGGAAAATTAATGTGAGTTCAAAGTATTGAAATTTCATTTAATGACATGTATCAATGAAGAATATTATTTTATATTATTTTAGAAGATTAAAGATGTATTTGTATTTTCGAAGTAGATGATTACTGGAGTGATCTCAAAAGTTTCTCTTGTATCATCCAAAAGTGAAAGTTATAAAAGTGATGAGCATGGCTTTACAGGGACGAGAATCCCTCCGTATGTGAACCATGTGTTCAACTTCAGATCCACTATCTATTCACAGTTCATGTGCCAAGTGAAATACCAGGTTTCAAACACAATTATGTGAAGAATGATAAAAAGAACATTTGTTCACATTGGAACGATCTCGTTAAGCGGACGGTGCTAAACGTTGGGCGCCTATCATGCGAGAAGACTCTAGAGAAGCTTTGGATACTTGAAGCTAGGCGCGTGAGGGTTTGGGCTGAGCTGGACGAGCAACAAGGGGCTATGGGCGAGCAGCGAGGGGCGCTAGGCTCATGGTTGCTCAATTTCCTTTGATTTTAAACTTCCTTGCTTCTTGTTAATGGATTTTGGCAACCATGCTTCTTGTTGATGGGTCTTGGTAACTTTTTGTTGAGTTATTTTTCGTTTGATAGGTCTATGACTTGTGAAGTATATAGAAAAACACTAAAAGAAGATTGAATACTGTTATAAAAAAATTTTCTTAAAGAAGACAATATAGTACTTTTGTCGAAGATTAAAAAGTTTACGTAAGTTGTTAAACACTCGACTTTAAAGATTAGTTTAAGCAATGAATTGTTTTTAGTAAATGATTTTCAATTGTTGAGAAATGTTTATTGCAACGTTTTGATAAGGCTTCCTTTTTAATAAAGAGTCGTTGAATAACAAGAGTTTTTATATCATTTAAAATAAAGTGCAACGGTAGGATTTGTAAGAGAAACATTTGAAGAGAATAAAGCAATAAGCACACGATCGTTTTTACACTGGTTCGCTCTATCGAGCTACGTCCAGTTTTCTCTAACACCTTAGAGGGTTCCACTGTAATCTTCAAGAAGGTTACTAGTGAGTATTCTCACCACTCCTAATATCCCTAGTCACTCCAAGTAACCACTGGTACTCTGACTAGTACCGAGTTTCACCTACTCCTGATTGCACAGTATTCATTGTAATACCCAATATTTTTTACGGAATGAATGTTATGATCAAGGAACACAGATAGAGGACTTAATGATGGAAGCGACCTCCACCTTCAAGAATGGAGAGGCTTCTCAATTCAAAAATGGCAGCGGAATGAAGAAATGGTTGGTGAAAGCAGTGCATGCCAAGTGTTTGTGAAATGGTTCGGTGGAGGTTTGGTGAGTGTGTGTGAGGTTTCTCCAGCTCAGGAAGCCTTCCAAGAGGGAAGGAAGCTAGAGGATGATGGTGTTAAATCAGCACAAGGTTGAACTCGAAGCAAAGGTGTTATGCTAATTTCAGCAGCAATTCCTTATGTCATTCAAGTTAAGTTTTACAATGGATTGATGCTTTTTTTTTTATAGATGAAGAGGAGCTTGGAAACGTGCAAGGGAAGCTACATAAGTTGCATATTAAACACGTGCATGAATCTAGAAGAAGTGTGCAGGAGAAGTGTCACGGTTGGCCACATGTTCCAATGGTAAACATTGAAAACGTGCTAAAAAATAGAAGAGAAATTTGTCCCGTTGCCGCTGAGGGATACATCGCGTGCGCTGAGTGCCAGCTGCACTACTTGCACTCTTCTTAGCCTCCTTTGTTCCCTCTTGCTTGGCGGCTTCCTAGGATATGTAGGTATACATCTCAATCTTTATTAGTGTCCTACAAAACAATGTATTTAGTTAAGAAAGAATCTATCTAAGACTTAGGTAAGGAAAAAGCTTTAGCAATCTTTATTCTATTTCCCTTTCTTTAGTTTTAGTTTTAGTTTTAGTTGATACTTCTTTGGATGGAAAGTCCCTAAAGGGGTTGCCATCATTCCCTCCCTCTTTAAAAATGATTTGTCCTCAAATTGGGAAGAAAGAAGAAGCACAACTTTAGTGTTTATTTTCCACCTGGGTCAAAGATATATGTACAAAAAATAGCAAAAATTAGTATGATGAATGAGATATTTGCAAAGATAAGAAGACAAAAGGAAAGTCTTGTATTTTTGAAAAAGATTTTATGAGAATTAGTCTTGGAAAAGTGGAGAATTCCATATTCCCAAGTTATTTGATTTCTATCTTGAGTTACTTGTGTACACAAGGGTAACATTAATTCAAGATTTGAGTTGCCATCTTTTGAAAAGTATTGCAAAGAATATGGAATGGCAATTGTTTTAAAAGAAAAAATAATAATGGAAGAGTGCACAAGAATTGGAAAAGAAGTAAAGAATGAGAACCCTTCCCTTTTAGGTGTCTTGATTTTTGGAAGAGTTAAATTTGCCATCAGTAGCAATTCATCTTTTTCTCTATTGTCCTCTTCTTTCTTCTTTTCTACTTCTCTTCTCTTTTCCTTTTCTCTTCTTTGTCTTTCTCGTCTCTCTTCTTCTTTCTCTCTTCTCTCTTTTTCTCTTCTCTCTTATTCTCTTCTCTCTCTTCTCTTCTTCTTATCTTATTTCCTCTTTTTGTCTCTCAACATCTCTTTTTAGTTTCAACTTTAAGATTAATCTCAAATTCTAGTTCTCTAATAAGAAAACCATTGTCATTTAAGCTTTCAAGAAATTTTTTTCCATCTTCAATGTAAGCTCTTAGTAATTGTAGGTTTCTCTTAATAGGGGAAGGCACAAACTCTTTTCTAATGAAAGATTTTAATTCATACCAATCACGAATGAGAGACTTTCTACCTATCCTAACATGATATTGTCTTTCATCCCACCTCTCTCTTGCATGTACTTCAAAGCTAGATGCGTAGAGACTAAGGACATAAGATGCACTATTGCTAACGTAGAAATAGGATTTAGGTTTACTTTTTCTAGCAATGAACAGATGCATGTCATCAATTTCCCTTTCCCAAGCTAGGTATGTTAATGCACCAATATCCTCACCAAAAAATGGAATATTTTGCCTAGCTTGATGATATAAATCATCCTTAATCCTCTCAAATTCATAAAATGAACAAGTCTTCCTTCTAACTTTGTCAAGTGCTCTTTTAATGTCTTTGTAACCAATTGGCTTATCAAAACTAGAAGACCAAGAGGACCTATATGAAGAAGAAGACCTATAGGAATTATAACAAGACATCAAACTCTTTAGATATTTTTGTGAAAGATTTCTAGAAAGATTCTAGAGGTAAAATGAACCAAATAGCTCCCAGGAAGGAGAGGTGAGTCACAATGGACAAGCTTAAGAACCTTGTCCTTCCTTAGCCAGAGTTTTTTTGGTTGTTTCTTACCTTAGTTTCTAGGTAGAAATCTTTCAAAAGCTTTTTGAATGCAAAATGAAATGCACATAGAAACGAAACAAAGGTTTATTTAATGAAACGCGCTCCTATGTATCATGGAGACTTAAAACAAAAAAGTCAAGCAACAAAGTAAAGTAAACAATGCCAATGAAAAATGATATGCGGTCCTAAGTGAAAGTGCAAGTGACACTTTGAGCCCCTTAACACACTCGCACACTAAGAAGTGGAAACTAAGATATTACAATGTTTGATTGTGCACTTGAAATTGCTTAAAAGCATTTTTCCAAGCCACTTTAAATTGCAAAATAAAAGCCAAATAAACCGCAAAGGTTCCATGATGCAATGAATAAAAAATACATGAAAATATGCTTACAAGTGAACAAAGCCAAGTGTGGCTGTTGGCTCAGAGTTGTGCAGGTCCAAAATTGGGAGAAAAAAAGTGTGGTGTTTGCTGCAAAATTGTTGTTGTATGAGAAAGGAAAAAGTGGCACTTTGAGTTGCAAGCTTGTAGCCAATTTAACACATCTTCCACTTCCTAAGATGCTACACCCTTTGAGCAAGGATTCTGGACCTTGGAAGCCTCACCAAAACATCACAGCACCCTGCTACACACCAAACCAGTCACAACAACTCTGCACTACACCAAATTTTTAATTTCGGGTAAGAAACTTTATGGCACGATTTGGAGTCCAAACAAGTTGATTTCAAAGGATTTTAAGTTTTGAATCAATGGAGGCACACAAAAGGAACCTAGGAGAGGCACTAGATCAGATTAAACACGCAAGGAAAAGGAAAAACGAAAAGCCAAAAGTAGTGCAGTAAACTGTTTGATAATTTTGCAAATTGTTTGATGAAAGTCCCCAAAGAAGTGCAGATTTTTGGAATTTTTGGTTTTAGGGTTCAAAACTGGATTGCTTGGTTTTCTTTTTCTTTTTATGGATGTTTTATATTGTTTTGATCATATAATTTCATTTGGAAACATCATACCAACTCTTGCCAATCCAGAAATGAGTTTTAAAGATTGGAAAATTTTCAAAAAGCAACAAAATAGCCTACTACACCAGAAAAGTGGCTTCAAAAGTGTGTTTTCAAACCCAAAAATGACTGGCAGTGTTTCTAAAGCTCAAGTGATGCTTCAAGCAACTTTATATCATCAATTTGAAGGTGTTTAAACACTGAAACAAGGAATCACACTGCACTCGAAAATCATTTTTCACTTCCAAATTTAAGCAAAATTTGGTGGTTTAATGGGTTATTCTGTATAAAGACGTTTGGAAACATAAATTGATGCTTTGAGCAACTTTTTATCATCAATTTGAAGGTGTTTAGGCACTGAGACAACAAAGAAATACATTGCACTCGAAATTCACTAGTTAACTTCCACATTTAAGCAAAATTGATGGTTTAGGAAGTGATTTTGCACATTGGCTCAAAATTGAACAATGAATAGTACACACAACTTTCAAATGGTAAAATGCATGTGCACAAACGTTGAAATAGCACAAAAATACACATAATCAACAATTGACAGTAGCAGTTGCTTAAAATGCAGAAAAATGTATTGAAAATTGTTGTAGAGTTGATAAAACAGTGGATGCAAAGCTAGTTGGTTCATTCAAAGCAGAAGAAAGTCCTAAATGACTAGATCTAGTTGTAGAATATAAGCTAGCAGAATTTAAAGGACCTAAACTCAAGCAAGGACGACAAGCACGGTGCATACACTTTGATAAAAAACAGTGATAGTTTTAAAACCAGAGTTTTGATCAACTCAACTACTGATTTTGAGATTCAGTGGTGAATTCAGATTTCTAGCACTTGAAACATGTTTAAATTCATCAAATAAACTTGTCTCAAGCATTAGGATCAATAAATATGGACAGAACAACGTGACATGATTAAACCAGAAATGAGTTTTGATGCAAAAATTTTGAAACCATATTTTAATGAACTCAACCACTCATTTTGCAATTCTGTGATTAATATGAGTTGCTACACCTTAAGTAATGCTTACCAATGTTAAACAAACATGCACAAAGGTTTAGAAGCACAAAATATGGACAAAAACAGATTGCACCAGATCAAACTGAAATCAATTTTTTTTTATGCAGCTTTTGTAACTGGAAACAAAGATTGCATTGCTTTATCTCAAATGATCAAAGTTGGACATGATGCCATTGCTTTATATGATGAACATAGAGTTAGCAAATGCATTGGACACAATCAAAACCGAAAGAATTAAAGCTGGAACAAAATCAATTACTTGACAAAGTTCAAAACGGCAAACAAAATTGCACATCATAGTGGACAATGCGAAACTGAAAATAAAGCTGGAATTGAAATAAAATGAATGAATTGCACCAATTAAAATGATAAAGAAACACTAAGGAATAGTGAACGAAAGCAATTATGCACTCAAACACAAAATGAAGCAAGAAAAACAATCAAACAGTGACAAATATAGAACAACACAATTCGAAAGTGTAGAAAATGAAAGAACTAGCAACTTAGCTATTGAAGCAAGGCGTGGACGTGTTGGCTCTTGATGCCAAATGATGCAAGCGACCTCCACCCTCAAGAATGAAGTGGCTTCTGGATTCAGAAATGCCAGCGGAATGAAGAAATGTTGGTGAAAGCAGTGCATGCCAAGTGTTTGTGAAATGGTTCAGTGGAGGTTTGGTGAGTGTGTGTGAGGTTTCTCTAGCTCAGGAGGCCTTCCAAGAGGGAAGGAAGCTAGAGGATGATGGTGCTAAATCAGCACAAGGTTGAACTCAAAGCAAAGGTGATATGCTAATTTCAGCAGCAATTCCTTATGTCATTCAAGTTAAGTTTTACAATGGATCGAAGCTCTCTTTTATAGATGAAGAGGAGCTTGGAAACGTGCAAGGGAAGCTACATAAGTTGCATATTAAACACGTGCATGAATCTAGAAGAAGTGTGCAGGAGAAGTGTCACGGCTGGTCACATGTTCCACATGGTAAACATTGAAAACATGCTCAAAAATAGAGGGAAATTTGTCCTGCTGCCGCTAGATGGTACATCGCGTGCGTTGAGCGCCAACTGCATTAGTTGTACTCTTCTTAGCCTCCTTTGTTCCCTCTTGCTTGGCAGCTTCCTAGGATATGTAGGTATACATCTCAATCTTTATTATCTTTATTAGTGTCCTACAAAACAATGTATTTAGTTAAGAAATAATCTATCTAAGACTTAGGTAAGGAAAAAGCTTTAGCAATCTTTATTCTACTTCCTTTTCTTTAGTCTTAGTTTTAGTTGATAGTTCTTTGGATGGGAAGTCTCTAAAGGGGTTGCCATACTTAAGAACCCTTAAAATGAGAACAAATGCAAGTTTCATATGTTTAGAGTGGAATATATTCATTTCGGAAAGTACTATTCACTATTCACGTAAATAGTGTAACGCTGAGCGGTGAATAGTGACGCTCAATGCCAGAAATAAAAGAATATGGAGTTTGATTTCGGTGTAAAACATCGTTATTTGTGTAAATACCCAATTTCGTCCGGGTAGGCAAATAAAAATATCTAGAGTCAAGAAAGAAGAATAATAAGATGCAGAGACCAATTTCATTTAAGTTTATTTTCTTTTTTAGAAAAAAAGGTTTTTATTTTATTTTCCTTTCTTTTTCGGTTATTTTTATTTGATGCCTTCATGATTTTTATTTTTCCTTTTTTTTTATTTTATTTCTATTTTATTGTGTTTCATTTTTTTTCCTTTATTTATTCCTTTTATCTCTGATTCACCTTTTTGTTTTTCGTTTTTCCAAAGAAAAAAGATGTTCTTAAATATAGATTAAAACATTGTTGTACAGACAAAATCAAAAAATAATAAAAATAAAAAAAAAAGAGAAAAAAAAACATTAGTCAACCAGCGCTTTTCGGAATGTCAGTCTTGTGCTTTCGCCATTTTCGGCCTAGGCAAACACCAGCCGAGCTTTCCATCCAGTAAGGCTTTACACATTACACTGTCCCTCCTGCTGCCTTCCTGCTCACGGAGCCAAAATCCTTTGAACAGATCCGCGATCTTACATCAAAGAGGGATGGAAATTTGAATCTCTTTGGCTGATTAATCCAATTTAAACGCAAAAAGGGAAAAAGACAAAGGATATGTTCGGATGATTCAGAATGCAGAAGAAGACAGCTGAGACAATGAGAGGGATCGATTTTGACCACGCTGCCTGAGAAAAGAGAAAGGGAGGCATTGTTCATTGAGAATCACAAGGGAGACCGAGGAGGAGAGAACACTATCACAACAACGGCACACCATCATAACAGAGAATACAACAAGGCCACAACAAGAACAGAACGAGAGAACATTGAGGAACATTTTTCTTATCCATCGCCTCACCATCAGAGAACATTAGAGAGTGACCACTGTTAACTCATTGGCAAGTGTACCAAATCATTCAAGTAATAAAACTGGTAAGACCAGGTACCGTTTTCCCAAGAGACTTGTGCAACACATGACAATTCTTCCTTTCATAACTCAATTAGACATCAAAGTGCACAAAAATACAAGAAACTCTTTTTGGTATTTTTATCAAACAGTTGGTGTGCAAGGAATTTAACATAGTGTATTTACAATTTGTCAAGACTAGAGTTCATCCACTTCATTCTCATGCATTCACAAACATCTCAATTCCATCCAATAAGTATTCAATTTCAATTCTAGATT
>NW_014543601.1:5741-7256 GCF_000741045.1 Vigna radiata var. radiata | reverse complement strand
AAATGTGAGGATAAAACAAAGTAAAAGCTATGAAGGAGTTGATTTTGCCACTAAAATGATGCTTAAATAATGGTAAAAATTAGCATTATCAACCACCATCATTCACCATCACCACGAGAGAAAGAAGGAGAACTGATTCGCTTTCACCTTGGTGGTCAACCGTGAACCTCCCATTTCATCTTCTCGTGCCTGCAGGAGTATTGGATACCAAAAGGAATTTCAATCAAGAAAGCAGAGGGAACTAGAATCAAAAGGAGAAGTTATTATAAGGCTGCGAAGGTAAGTCTCCATATCTAAGCTCTTGGTCTTATATGAATCAATGCCCTTGGATATGAATGGATGATGTTGGATGAGTGTATATAGTTGGGTTTATCTTCTTTGTGGCTTAATCCGTTAATCACAACTGCACCCAAAATGTAGTTTCAATGCCTGCGAATTTCATCAAATTTAACACACAATAGAACATAGGTATGTATACCACCAACATCAAGACTTCAATATTCCCTTTCCTTGAACCCAGAAAACATTCCAGAAAATTGTGAGAAGAAAACATAAAACATAAGTAGTCTTTTCTCCTTGCAAGCCGTAGGTCTCCCTCCATCTAGGTAGTAGCATCTGATGTAGCCACCCTCAATCTCGAAACGCCTTTCACCTGTGTTAAACCAACAAACAGACCAAATCACGACCCCCATGCCAGCCCCTTTAGAACCAGCCATTTCATCCTCTACTATGTCCGACACTTTCAAACAAGGGTGGCAGATTGTTGTCTCGGACTGTATCATCAGTTCAACATTCCCAAGCTCTGTGACTTCAATACCAAGTGCCAAAATTTTTGTTACCTCCAGCCTATGACACAAGAAAAAACACCAATTAGTAGAGGATTCAATCAACAAATGGCATTCAAAGAAAATGAGAGAAAGAGGAGAAAAAACGCTTTTGCCCTTGATGCCGTGATTGGCGGCGTTCCGGCTTGCGGCTCGCGGTGGCCGGATTCGCTCAAGCGGTGGTTGGCGTCATCCTCGGACAGGAGGTTCCTCCCTCGCACGCGAAGAAGAAAGGGAGAAGCGTCACCCGCGCGGCCTTGGCTCGCGGCTTCTGGTCGTTGGCTTCGTCGACGACGGCGGGAATTGTGAGATCTCAAAGTTGGAATCGCGTTCGCGCGAAGAGGAGAGAAAGGGCAATGACGTTACGGCCGGCGGTGACTCCGGTGGGGGTGTGGCGTCGCCAGTGACGACGAGACTCGAGTTGTGGTGGCGGTGGCTGGTGATGGCGGCGGTATGCGGTGGCCATTCGAGTGCATGGCAGAGGTGGGGAGGTGCGCGCAGAGGAGGCAAATCCCCTTAGGGTAATTGAATGATTTTCCAAGGTAAAAGAGCCCCTGACCAATCAAAGACAAAAATAAATAGAAACAAAGTTCCAATAAAAGGAATCCACGGACCATATTCTTCTCCAATATGAGTTTTGCTCATGTCTCGAATGAATTCAAGAACATATTCAAATAAATTCTGACCGAAA
>NW_014543601.1:0-2627 GCF_000741045.1 Vigna radiata var. radiata | reverse complement strand
TTCCAGATTATCTCTTTCTTGTAACATATCTTGGGAAAAAAATTGGATTAAATTGATCCTATCTGCAATTTCATATAAAATTACCGGTCGAACCAAAACAAAATACTTTTTTTTCATAATTGTGATCCATTGGGCATAGATCCAATTTTTTATTTTTTTTATCCTTTTGAATTTTTTTTACGGTTCTCGGTGGTATCAACATGGCCCCGTGTCGGGATATCTTATCCATTTCTACGGGAAAATAGATATTCCCGGAAAATATTTTTAATTGAACCTTTTTTTTTTTCTTCTCCAATCGAACCAACCCGCTTACTTGACTTCTTATATTTACAGTGATTGGTGTATCTACTTCAATGATACTATTGTTCCGTACCATTATGGAAGAAAATTATGGTAAAATATACTTCCTTCTATATAATATCTATTTTCACTTTTAGTTTGATACAAAAAGAACCCTTTTTCACTTTGAAACTTGCTTGGACTCATGCATTTTCAATAAATTGTGTGAATAAGAGAGTTGAGGTTGATTTCAATGGTTTTATGACTAATTCTCCTTGTTTTGACAAAGATTAAAGTAATACTGGAAGAAGAGATGAAAAGCCAAGAAGATGGAGCTTAGAAGGAGTCAAAAAGGCACCAGAAGGAGGGAAAACACGAAGCTTGGGCGACCAGAAGCGAGAACTAAGCAAGTTGTATCGATGTTAGTCGCCTGGGCGACGAGGCCCCGTAGCTTGGGCGACCACATGCGTAGCCTAGGCCCAACATGAGGCTCAATTCATGTCCAAGCAAGCTCCTTGGACGCTTGGGCGAGAATTATCGTTGACCGGGCCCTGTTTCTGCTCTGTTTCAATTCTTTTGGACCGGACCCTTTTTGGCATGCCTCTATGATGAGTCAATATTTTCTTGACTTCAGTTAGTTTATTGTGTTAGAATTATTTAGGGAATTGTGCTTAAATGTCCGGTATTTTTCCGTTTTTGCTAATTGTGCTTAATTTGACCGGAAATTCTAATTTTAATTAATTTGAATTATCTGAGCTAATTATTTGCATTATTAATTGCAGGGAAAATTTTGGAGATATATTTTGGGACATTAGGAAGGACACCAAATAATTAAAGACTCTCCATAAAGACATTTTAGAATTAATAAAATTGTAATTTAGTAGTGTAGAATATTTGTAGACCAACTTTTGTAATTTGGGCCAATTTTTGGAAAAGTATACCAAGCCCAAAAGTAGAAGAGGGTGACTTGGCACCCTAGGGTTTTCTTTTGGGGTGGACCCACCATTAGTAAGAAACTCACGACCTTGAATTCCAACTAGCCACCACACTCATTGTGTAGGTTTTTGCTTTTGAACGTTGGAGAGCTTCTAGGCTGGAACATTTTTTACGTTGTAACAATGGGTTGAATGAAGGAGAGCTGATGAGTCGATATTTTATACCATTGACTTAGTTTTTCGCGCCGAATTGTGTTGATGATTTGCGCTTAGTTCTTAGTTATTGTGTCATTTTCACCATTTGGGCTTAATTAGACCAATAATTCATATTTTAATTAATTTGAATTATTTGAGCTTAATTATTCCTATTTCTATTTTCAGGGCAATTTTGGAACTATACTTTGGGACTTTTGAAAGAGCACCAAGCAATTGAAGAATTTCCACAAGGCAAATTAGAATTATTCTAGCTTAGCTTAGTAATTTAGATTTTGTTAATGAAGTTTTGTAATAATTGGGCTAATTTTTGGTAGNGTAGGCAAANCCCAAATTGTAAAAAAAAACATGATGTGTCCCTAGGGTTTTGGGTGGACCCCACCTCAATTTTTTAGTGACACTTGGTCCTAGGTTTTTGGACAGCAGCCGTCACATACTCGGGGAATGTTTTTCTCTTTGCTTGGCTGGTGAACTTCTCCTTGCTGGAAAAACATGGGTCATTCACGGTTGCATCTGATTGTTGAATAAAGAAGAACATTTGCATTTTCGTTTCTTGTGCTGAATTTCATTTTTAGTTTGTCATTAAAAGATAGCTGTCACTCTACACTTTGCATTCTTGCTTGGAGCGTTTTCCTTGGGGAATTCTTCAACATATGAAGGTTGGACGTTGACAGCTTCCACACCCAAGTTAATGTTATTTTTTGCTTCTAGAAAGTCTGGTGAAAAGGAGAAGAAAAGGGTTGCTCATTCTCAGTCTAGACCCCACGTGAAGGTGAATTTGTTTCAACTTGGATGCAAGAATAAAGCATTATGTTGGCAGCAATAGTTTCGTCCTATCCTACGGGCGTGTGATTTATTGGTGTTAGGTTGATGAGAGAAGTTGGAATTGACGTGTTGGAAGAAAGGAATCAATGTGCCTTGGGTTTAGCTTAGCCGTCACAGAGGTGTTCTTCCCATTTACTTTCTTTCCTTCATTCATGGTGGAAGCTTTTTCTTTTGAAGGGATGATGGGACAATTCAGCAAGTGAATGTTGGAAGCAAAGTGCCTCGGTTCTAGAAGAGAAAACATGTCCGGTGCATTTCATTAATTTAGTTTTAAGGGTGAAGACTTGTCTCCTACTGCACGGTGCTTCCAAGGAATTAATTTTGGGTGATCTACTTTTACTATGGGTGTTGTCACATCCATAAGTGTGGGGTACC
>NW_014543600.1:119789-126243 GCF_000741045.1 Vigna radiata var. radiata | reverse complement strand
AAGTTTGTCTGTCTGTGGTGTATTTATTTATATCGTTGAAAGCAAGGAATTAGTTGATGGCCTTGAGGGGGATGTGGGCTTCGGTAGCTTCAGACAATAGGCATAAGAAATTATATAACGCTATTTTTTTCCGGTTAACTTTTCGACCTTAGCATGACAATCGTAGGTAACAAAATTTAGGTGACCTAGCTTCTTGCTGCCGAGATATAGAAGATTGACAACCGGTTATATTTAAAATTTTGGAGAACCAAAGTGTTGGGCTGGACTTCATTGGGCAAGATGTATTTGCTTCTGAGGCGCTTCTTTGACTACCTTTTTAGCTTAGTAGATATAGGGAGACAAAAGAAGTGTTATTACTTTTGGAATTTTTGTGATAGCTATAAATTTGTAAGAAATTAGGTGTCTTTAGTTTTGGAGGATAGATCTTTCCTGTCTTGTATACCTGTGCAGTTCAGTTTAGTAGTGGAAGTTGATTACTTTATTTCAGGTTAACAACACTTACCACTTGGATTTGTCTGGAGCTTAGGTTTCGAAAGTACTAGGTTCCCGATCCTACTGTTTCCTCTTCATGTAGCGTATCAGTTCTACTACTACCAGCTTTTTCTGTTGTTCCTTTAAAGTTCAACATGCAATGTCATAAAGTATAGCTGTACGATAAAACACCTCTTTGAACTTCACTATTGTTCGTATACAATTCCTAATGTTTTTTTTCATTTTAGTAGTCCTGTGTGACGTTCTTGTTAATTTGCCCATCATATTGTAATATTCATTCCTAATATTTAAACTTTGAAATTTGTGTCTGATGTCTTCTTTCATTTTTACTTCTAGTTCATATTTTGTTTGTCCCTTGGTAAAATAGCAATGTATGTAACTTATCATACTCCTAGTTTAGTGAAAGTCCTTTGCGTCTAAAGTCTGTCTCCAAAGCTCAAGTTTAAGCTAACTACTTCCCTTAATTTCTCAATCAAAAGTATATCGTCTGCAAAAATATGCAATTAGGGGTGAGATAGCAAGCTAATCCTAAACTAGATCAGGGTTATCAAATATCATGGACAGCGCGGTTGCACTTCTGTCCCCCGCCACCACAACAAGGCAGTGGTGAATCAGGTTTTCTGTCATGGTTTGTTGCTGTTGCTATGGGGGTTGCGGTATGGCACTGTGGATCGGCCACGGCTTTAATGATGTTGCCATTTCGGCATATATCTCTTGAGTAAGGAAAGAGTTTTGGGTCACGCAGCCCAACTCGAGTCTGTATACTTTTTTGTGGGTTTTGTTTCCTTTACTGGACCAAAGCCGATCCACTTAATTTTCTTTTTTAAAAAGAAGGGGTTGGGTCATACAACCCACAACCTAAACCAAACCCAACAAAACTTTAGAAAAACCCTATTGTGCCACTCCTCACTTCCTCACTCTTACCAACTTCACCTGACCATACTTCTGCTGCTGCTGTCCAATTGTGCCACCCCTGCTATTGTGTGTGCGTGTGACATCTTAACTAAGGCTCTCCCTTCAACACGTTTTGCTCTTCTTCGTGCCAAACTCAATGTGAAGAATTTTCTTTTGAAAAATCTTCTCCTTGAGTTTGAGGGGGGCCTGTTAGTATACTATAATTACCTATAGTTGGCTGGTATGCGTTATTTTGTATTGTACAGCTGTAGGTTCTATTTTTGTGTATCTATTTTATTTTCTTGTACAGCTGTCAAGTGTATAACAGTTACAGCTGTCAGTGTATAACAGCTGACATGTATAAATAAATCAGTGAACATATGTTTCAGTGTGTGATGTCTTAACTAAGGCTCTCCCTTCAACACGTTTTGCACTTCTTCGTGCCAAACTCAATATAAAGAATTTTTCTTTTGAAAAATCTTTTCCTTGAGATTGAGGGGAGTGGTTAGTATACTGTAGTTACCTATAGTTGGCTGGTATGCGATATTTTGTATTGTACATTTTAGCGCATCTATTTTATTTTCTTGTACTGTTGTCAAGTGTATAACAGTTACAGATGTCAGTGTATAACAGCTGACATGTATAAATAAGTCAGTGAACATATGTTTCAGTGTGTGATGTTAATAAAATACGTTCAGTTCATTCTCTCTATTTTCTCTGTTCACTTTATTCAAGATTGCATTAAATAAGGGATATGCTAGGGAAATTTCTTACCCAATTTGAAAGATACAAATATGCAAACAGCACAACGCAATAATTGGCTGGTGGGTTGGGAAGTTGAAAATGCCAACACACTCTGTCAAATTGGTGATGGGCTAACTGATTAGCTCTCATTCCAATCCTTACTCAGCATGGCGTTAGAGTGGACAAATTCTGTGGTTACCAAGTCCCACAAAATCTGACGGCTATAGAACACATTCAGTTAACCCTAGAAAACTTGGTCCTTGAAACATGTTGTCAAATTTAGTTCATTGCATATAGTTGACAGCATATAATCTAGTCATAAAGCTTCTGATGTCATGCTGAGTATCAAGAGTTCTCAGTCGTTTAGTCCATAAAAATCTCAGCTGGTTCGATGCTCACGTATGAATTTTATAATCAACAGTACTGGAAACTAGTTTATAATTTGATTTCATTTGCTCTGTTTCTGGTCAGTAAATCTTGTAGAAAGGTCTTTGGTTGAGGTATAATTGGAAAATAATTTGAAAGATCTTTGTGTATTTGCATATATGTTGTTTTCTGTTGTCTGTATTCAGTCATTTCCATTAGTATTCATATTGATGATTCCTTAGGATCTGATGGATTGGGAAACCTAATTCTTAGATCAGATATACCTGTGATGTTGCTTATCTCGTAATTCATATTCGTCTATGATTATCTTTCCTTGATCTCTATTTTGTTGTGGGCTAGTGGCTTGTCTTTGGAGAAATTTTGGTTGCCATATAACATAGCTAGAGCTCTTGTGTTTTCCAATATGGAATTTGTAGAACGCCTGCTTCATTTAGTTTTGTATTTGTAACAAGTTTATAGTTCTCTATGCCTTTTAATATGGAAATAGTTGTGCTTTNGTTTTTTTTTTTGGAAATAGTGTTACTTGGTTTAGATGTTNGGCCTTGTAGCAACAATACATAACCTAGGGTTTAGAGAAGCCACAATATTAAATTGTGAGAAAAGCCTCTCTACTCCAGGGGCGTTGTTCAAGGCTATTTATACCCTCCTAGATTCCACATGATGGGAGCCAGCCATGTGTTGGTTTGCCTTTTCTTCCTCCTTTTTCTCTAATGTTGCTTGATTTATAAAATGTAATACATTGCCATCAAACTCTTAATTATTCTAATATATGAAGGCAGCATAGCCTTCTCTGTTCTGTATGTATTAAGACTTTTAAATATTTTTTATCATATGGTGCAGTGTTTGTTAGAGTATTATTATGTTACTCATTCGTTAATTAAAACTAGGGTAATTTTATAGTTTCATTGTTCAAAAGAAATTTGATCATATGGGCATTTTCTGGGGGTGATAGAGATGATGTTGACGTAGGTTGATCTTATTATCTTAATACACAGGCGGGCTTCTTCCATCTCTTTTCTTTCGTGGAACCTTAGAACCAAGCACACATTCTATATACAATTATCTCCTGCTTCCTTTAGTTGATAATATACATTTTCTTCCGAGTTTTCTCGCTTACCTGTTCCTTTTCTACTGGAATTTAGCCTTACAAGTCCCAGTTTATGTCTAGTCAGTTTCCTTTAGTTCATTGCTTCTGAAGTTGACTCTTGGCATCGTTGGTGATAATTTTTTGTACCAAATAGAGTTATCCTTCTGTATCTCTTTAGAATAGCAATGTACCTTTATTTTCACGAAATGGAATAATTTCTCTATGTTGTTAATTTGTCTTTGGATATCTTGGAATCTGCAACTCTTTGGTACCGAGCTTAATTTGTAGTGCTGACGGGGGTTGTGCTTCTCCACGCTCAGGTTTTCTTAAGTAGTACGTTGGTGCTTTGATGTACTTTAGGATGTTGGTTCACTGTGTGATTTCAGAAAGAACATCTTAGGTTTTAAATCTAAATGAAAGGAAGTGAACATGTACTTTTACTTTGCCTTTTCTGTGTATTTACAGGATGGAAGCCTAAAGTATATTCTTCAATGCCCTTGATATTCCAACTTTCAGGTCTGCTAAAGATTTTCCAGATATGCATGCTCTCATTATGCACACTTACAACTCAGATAACGCTGATTCACATGTTGAACATTTGGGATTGCACAAAGCTCTGTGTGTCTTAATGGGTTGGAACTACTCAAAGCCTCCTGATAACTCGAAGGCCTATCAGTTTTTATCTGTGGATGAAGTAGCTGCAAATCAGAATGATTTGATCATGTGGCCACCTTTGGTGATCATTCATAACACAAATACAGGAAAAAATAGAGATGGCCGTATGGAGGGTTTGGGAAACAAAACTATGGATAATAAAATTAGAGGTATAATGTGAACCTCCATTCTTTATCGTCTTCTATTATGATGTCTCTGTTAATGGTGGTTATGAGCTCAGGAAAATATTTCTTGCATGCATACTGAGTTGACCCTGTAGAGCATTTTCAGTAGTTAGTTACCTTTCCCAATATTCCTTTCAGCAAAACTCTGGTTTAGGCTGATGTTCAATGGAATATTCTTATGGCATTAACTCTTCAAGGATGAGGAGATGAGAAGTCATTTTGACTGTATAAGATTTGCCATCAACATCAAACTAGAAACTGGGACATTAGAGATTCCCCATAATTTAAAATACAAATTTTGATTTTATTTGACTTTCCATTAAACATCAAAAAAGTTTTTGGAGTTGATTATTCTGTCAAGGATCCTTTTTTTTTTTTTTTGCAAAGTAATAGGTCCTGTCTTATATATTTTTGTGGTAGGTTCTTGATCTGGTTTGTGTATTGAGTAACTAAATTTATATTTATCAAAAGTTTGGTCATTTCTAATTTGTCCTTTTCATTTCAGTAGTATGTACTGCCCCTTTATGTCTCAGTTTGAATTCACTGTCTTGTTTTCGTTAGATCTACAAATTATAGTTAGTTTTTCTGGAACATTCTGGTATTCTGTTTTGCTATGTAAAAAGAATAGCTTTTTATGTGCAGCTATTGGTTCTCAATAAGTGAGCTTGTTTCACTCTATATCCACGGATGCATTTCCATTATAGCTTTGACAAGATTATTACAAATTGTTGATAATTTTATTTTAAGTTTAATTCTACTTTCCAAAATGAACCTTTTTAGATTTACTTGAATTAAGTTTTCAGAAGTTTTTTATAATGGATTGATGCTTGAGTCGAGTAGATGGTTTAGAATTGTTAGATTCTTTTTGTTAAATTTACATATCGGTTACATTTCCTTATGGTCGGACCGAAAGCTATTTTTATTCATTTTTTGATTAATTTTGGGTTGGCTGGATGTAATTGTCATACTAACTTTTAGATATAGCTTCCTAAGGATTCAACTTCTCAATAAGCAATACGGATCACTCTTGATTTAGAGTGTGACTAGAATGCATTGGGAGGATGTTTGATACTAAAACAGGAGTCACATGCCGTGGTTGGTTAGGTGGCAGAAGCAAAGTTCATGCATGCAAAAGTGATACACACATAAACAACAGATGCATCTAACTACAATGAGATGGTGAAAATTGTGTTGATGTTAGGTGAGAAGTGTGTGTGTTTGTGCATGTAGCTTTATGGGGGGGGGACTATTTTATTCCTCCACATGATGCTTAGATATATATAATGGATGTTATTTTATTGAGACATTTAAATCAATATATATTGTATAGAAGTTCTTTCCTTTCTTTTAAGAGTTACCATTTCAAAGATTCATTTCTAATAAGGACCATTGAACCTCATGATGACTCCTCTCCTTTATACTCTGCTTTGTCCATCAAAGGAACTACTAAACATTGGTCCCAATTCATCATCAGTGTGGTCAGTTACTTGTTCTGGGCCACTAAAATTCCCTTCCGCTCCACCCATTCTTTGCATACCTTTTATAATTGCATACTGAATGAGAACTGGAAGGCAATGGTGGGTGAGTAGCTCAAAATGGGTTTTGGTACAAAGATACTTCATTGACAAACAAACATGGGATCCTTTAAAACAGTCCTTTGAATAAGTTTAAGTAATAACAAGTACGTGGACATATAAGCCAAAAAATAGAGAATAAAAAAAAGTGTGTGCTTCAGATTTGATGAATTTCTTTAATTTAATTTTAATTCTCCTGATGAAGTTTTATTGATTTTGGTGTTAGTTGAGTAAGCTTACCAATCCTAAATGCATCCATTGTGTAACACATTCTTTAGACTGTATATGTTACCTGAATCGAAATGCATCCTTGCGGCCCCTCTCTCATAATTTGATTTATTGGTTGATTCTTCTGTTTAATTTTAAGTTCCTTTGGCTAGCTTTAAAGTTGTTTCTTAGAAGATAGATGGAGAGTTGTTCTTAAATAAATCTTTCTA
>NW_014543600.1:106048-119179 GCF_000741045.1 Vigna radiata var. radiata | reverse complement strand
GTCCAATTGTGTTCGTATCTCGATGAAAGTTAATTGTACAACCAAGGAAGTAGGGTGTGTTGCTATTAACCGTGTTATTCTAGTAGGATGTGTTGCTCTCATGTTGTACCCTAGTTTCTGATGTTAATCTAGTTGTTGCTTAGCTGTGTTCTTCGTTTGAT
Source organism: Vigna radiata var. radiata (assembly GCF_000741045.1). Lineage (NCBI taxonomy): Eukaryota > Viridiplantae > Streptophyta > Magnoliopsida > Fabales > Fabaceae > Vigna > Vigna radiata. The sequence continues at coordinate 119,018 of NW_014543600.1, read as the reverse complement.
CTACCTAGCCTTCAGGGCATGTGTTTGTTGAGTTGAATTGTGTTTGGACATATGAACTTGTCCAGTTATTTATGTAATTCTGCACGAATGTTGCTGTGCATTTATTCCCATGCATATATTGATATTTTGACGATGGTCGGTTGGAGAACAAGCAAGAAGTTTTGGTGAATTTGTAGGACAACTCTTCAGCTGTGTATAATTTCTAGGCATTATCTAGTTTTTGCCTAACTATGTTACTTTTGCATCAAACACCAAGGATGCTTATGTAGCGATGGAGAATATTATGTGTTGCATGTGCATGCCTTTCTTATCCATCTCTTTATGCATGCCCACATGTAAAGATCGTTTATGCCCATGTTATTTTATTGATATCTGTTGGAACAATGAGGAAAGTGGTTACCATTATTGAGGATTTTTTTTGCGAAAATAATTACAACTCTTTCTGTTGATGCTTAACCACATTGTTTTAGCACATATTGTAGTATTGATATTATATATAAAGATAAGGAAATTCAAAATATATTTGTAGCTCGTCAGCTTTTTTAACTAGTCAAGGTAATGCTACTGCCTCGATCTTGAACAAGGTGAAAAGGAGTTGATTTTTTATCTATGGGTTCCCTTTAAACCATATGAATTACGCTGTACTTGTCTNGTGTTTTTTGTGCCTTATATCTTTCAATTGGAATTTTCGGCCTGGCCTGGCTCTACTATCTGTCAAATCTCAGTGACTAGTGAAGTGTTACTTCTTTTCTGCTTGCATACTTTTTCCTTTGAGGGGGAGCTGTTCTATTTTTTCTCATCTCTCACTTTTCTAGCTCCGAGCAATTGTATCTAGTATCTCTTACCTCTTTTTTTATCAACTACTAGCTTGTGAATTCAGCTTATCTGTGAATCAAGATTGTAGTCCTATTGCAAGTGCTTGGGTGCTTTGTTCTTTCAAACAGCTATAAGCTAATTCTCTTAAACTCTCGTTTTTATTACCTACTAGCTTGTGAGTTCAGCACATCTTTGAAAATCGTGATTGTGGTCTTACTGCAAGTGCTAAGTTGGTTACCTTGTCGTTTTAAGTAATCTTTAAGCTAATTCAGTTTAGACCTATTTTTGGTTTTGAATATATTATATTGCCATTAGTCTGTTTCGTGCTGAGTAAAAAATTAGACGATACAAAAAATCTATCTCCAATAGTTCATTTGCTTCCCTTGCTTTCTAATCTCTTGATTTAGATAGTTTGCTGACTGATCTGCCCTCTGTTTTTTCTCTTCTACTTCCACCAAATTTCACTCCCTCTTAGTTTTCCATGAAAGAACAGCAATTTTGTTGGGCTTATGTAAATTAGTTCGTCTAAGTGCCTTTGATGGAAGCATTTATGCAAAGGCTCCTTGTTAGGAGGCACCTAACAAATTCTAAGTTTATTTTTGAATCAGCCTCTCATATCTGATGATATAGTGAGCTTTTATATTTTTTCCATCTGATATTCATGCATGGTTTTCCAGAGCTTGGATTTATGGGTGGCAAATCAAAGTCATTATATGGAAGAGAGGGTCATTTGGGCATAACACTGGTTAAATTTGCTGGGGACCAATCAGGCTTTAAGGAGGCCATTCGACTTGCTGAACACTTTGAGAAGGAAAACCATGGACGCAATGATTGGGCCCGTGTGCAGTCACAAACATTAGGAAAGGATGATGAAAATAATCCAAACCTTGTTAAGGTGGATGAGAAAAAAGGAGAGAAACGGAGGGTCTTGTATGGCTAATTATCTAACTTCAACCCGTTCACTCCTGACTTCAACCCGATCGGAAATCAATTTTCTGATTTCCAAACTTTGAAGTTAATTATCTAACTTCAACCCGTTCACTCCTGACTTCAAACCGATCGGAAATCAATTTTTTGATTTCCAAACTTTGAATAAAGTTGCTCGTGAAAATAATGATTTGAAATAGTTGGCAAAACTGTGTTTATTCGAAATCGTTGCAAATTAAAACATTACATAATAATCAACTAAAATAAAACTTTAAATGAGAAATATTCCATGTGTTGGGAATAGCTTTCCCATTTAAACACTCCAATCGGTATGCACCATTGTTCAGACTCTCCTTCACTCTAAACGGGCCTTCCCAGTTAGCGGATAACTTCCCATGTGTAGGATTTTTCCTTGCTTCACCCGTTCGTCTCCAGACCAAGTATCCTTCTACAAACTGCCTTGGCTTGACCTTGGTATTGTAGCGTCGAGCAACGAGCCTTTTATGAGCTTCTAGTTGAACGGCCGTCATATCGCGCCGCTCGGGGAGGATATCTAGGTTGCTTCTGAGATGTTCTTCATTCTCATCCATATTAGCAATACTTCTTCGTAGTGTATTCTCCCCGACTTCAACTGGCAACATTGCATCTGACCCATACGTGAGGTTAAAAGGTGATTCTCCAGTTGCGCTGTGTGGGGAGCATCAGTATCCCCAAAGTACCTGTTGTAACTCATCTGCCCATGCTCCTTTGGCATCCCCTAGCTTTTTCTTTAGTTCTTGAATGATGATCTTATTCATAGCTTCTGCTTGACCGTTCGTCTGCGGATGCTCTACTGAGCTGGTTAAAGGTGTGATTCCCAACTCCTTATAAAACGTTACCAGCTTTTTGTCGATGAATTGCCGATCGTTATCAGTGATAATGTACTTTGGCAAACCGAACCTGCAGATTAATCGCCACACAAACTTTTGCACCTGAGAAGCTGATATCCTAGCCAAAGGCTCAGCTTCCACCCACTTAGTAAAATAGTCAATTGCGACTAAGAGAAATTTGAATTGGGAACGACCGGTCGGGAATGGCCCCACTATGTCCATTCCCCATTGAGCAAAGGGCCATGGTGACACTATGGCCGATAGCGCCGCCGCTGGTGTGTGAATAATGTTCTCATGCTTTTGACAGGCCAAACATTTGACGACAAAGGCCTGACAATCCTTCTCCATTGTCGGCCAATAAAAACCTGCCCTTAAAGCCCGGGCCCTTAACGACCGCCCGCCGCCATGTCTACCACATTTTCCTTCATGCAGTTCTCGCATAACATATTCGGATTCGTCTTTGGACAAACACTTCAACATTGGAGTGACATATCCTCTTCGGTACAGCTCCTCTCCCACAATGACATACCTTGCAACCTGTTTTGATTCCTCCGATCGGAGAGCTATTCCCGCCTCTTGCTGCTGGATTAGCATTACAATCTCTCTTCTCCAGTCGTCCCGTTCGGCGATAGAATAGACTTGTAAGCATTCAACTGCTGGCTTGAAAACTATTTGCCAGACCAACGAAGACAGTTGACCTTTCTCCTTACCAGTCGACAGCTTCGATAGACGATCGGCTCTCTGATTTTCACTCCTAGGAATATGATTCACCTCGATGCTGTCAAAATGTGCGAATAGTTGCTTGGCCCTATGGAAATATTTGAGCAGTTGGTCATCTTTAATTTGGAAGGTTCCGTTCATGTGACCTGCTACCAGCTGGGAATCCGTTTTGCAACACAGCACTTTAACCCCCAAATCTCGTGCTAACTCGAGGCCAGCTATTAAGGCCTCATACTCGGCCTGGTTATTGCTGGCTTTAAACCGGAAGATCAGGGCTTGCTCGATAACGATACCGTTCGGTCCTTCTAATACAACACCCGCTCCACCTCCTTTATGACCAGACGATCCATCCACGTATAACACCCATGAGCAACAATGTGACGGCCGTCCTGGTAACTCGGCTACAAAATCAGCTAAATGCTGGCCTTTAATTGACCCTCTTGGTTCGTACCTCAAACCGAACTTAGAGAGTTCAATAGACCAACCGATCATCCTGCCTGCCAGGTCAGGTTTACGCAGAATTTTTGAAATAGGATAATCCGTTCGAACAATTACCTGGTTTCCCTGTAGGTAGGGGCGGAGCCTTCGGGTGGCGATCACAAGTGCTAGGACTATCTTCTCCAGTTGCTGATATCTGGTTTCGGGTTCTTTCAGTACACGACTGATGAAATAAATTGGATGAAACTCAGGAACCTCTTGAACTAATGCTGCGCTGACCGCTTCTTCACCGACAGCCAAGAATAGATGCAAATCGCAACCATAATCTGGGCGTCTCATAACCGGAGGGTTAGAGAGAATTTGCTTTACTTTGTCAAACGCCGCCTCACACCGATCGTTCCACTCTACTTGTTTCTGTTTCTTCATTAGCTTTAAGATTGGTTGAATTCGGTCAGCTAACTTGGGTATGAATCTGGATAGCGATGTAAGTCTCTCGACCAACCGTTGTACTTCCTTCAAACTACTTGGGCTTCTCATGTCCAAAATAGCCCGACACTTATCCGGATTGGCCTCGATGCCTCGTGAAGTAAGCATGAAACCTAAAAATTTTCCTGCAGATACTCCAAATGTACACTTGAGAGGGTTTAACCTCATCCCGAACTTCCGCACCTGATCCAGGACTTCAGCTAAATCCCGCAAGTGCTCCTCCACCGATCGGCTCCTCACTACCATGTCATCTACGTATACCTCCATGCACCTTCCTATCTGATGCTGAAAGACCTTATCCATAAGTCGTTGATACGTTGCTCCTGCGTTCTTTAGACCGAACGACATAACCTCATAACAGTAATTGGAACGTTCCGTTATGAAGGCCGTTTTGTCCCGATCGGGCTGATACATGGGGATTTGATTATATCCCGAATAAGCATCTAAAAAACTTAAGATTTCATATCCGGAGACTCCGTCCACCAAGTCGTCGATGCTTGGAAGGGGATACGTGTCTTTCAGGCATGCTTTATTGAGGTCAATAAAATCTGTACACATTCTCCACTTGCCGTTCAGTTTTTTCACCATTACCACATTAGACAGCCATGTGGTATATTTTACTTCTCGTATGAAATCGGCTTCCAATAACTTCGTTACCTCTTCCTCTACTGCTCTTCTTTTTTCGTTGCCTAACCTCCGCTTTCTCTGGGCAACTGGTCGGGCATCCTTGAATAGTGACAATTTATGAGATATTATGTCAGGGTGAATACCTGGCATATCAGCTGCTTGCCATGCAAACAGGTCCCTGTTTTTCAGCAACAATTCTTCTATCAACGTCACATGATCGGTGGTAAGATTACGCCCTATTGTGGTACACTGATCTTCTTGCTGTCCAATAACAACAGGACGCGTATCTCCCAAGGGTTCCACCCGATCGTCAAACTGCGTTCGAGGGTCTAACTCCATCATAGCGACTTCTGATCGGTTGCTTGAGAAGTTAGCAATTCTGGGCTTGACCTTCAACCCTACCGCGTAACATTCGCGCGCCATCTTCTGATCCGCCCGAACGGTTGCCACCTTTCCGTCATCAGTGGGATATTTCAAAGTTAAATGTGGAGTCGAGACAATAGCCCCGAACATGTTTAAGCACGGTCTTCCCAAGAGGACATTGTAAGACGTGTCGGCTTCCACTAACAGAAACCGAACCTTCATCTCTTTAGCGTCCTTATCGGCTCCCAAGCTGGTCCTCAGATCAACATACCCCTTTGTATCTACTCTTTCTCCCGCAAATCCTACAATTTGTTAATTGAAAGGCAAAATTGCATCCTCCGATATGTCCATCTGCTTGAAAGTCTTCCAGTATAGTATGTTGGCCGAACTGCCTTGATCTATTAAGACTTTGCTTACCCTGTATCTGGCTATCATCGCTGTTATTACCATCGGGTTGTCTTGTTCCAAGTCTGGTGCATGGAAATCGTCATCAGAGAAAGTAATGGTAGGCATAGACCGTTTCGATATGTCTGTTCGGTGGACACTGTGTAGATTTCATAAGTGTCTTTTGCGGGCAGCTGATGTCGATCCGCCTCCTACGAACCCCCCCGATATTGTATTGATTACTCCCCTAACCGCTCGGTCTACACTTCTGCTTCTACTTCTGCTTCGATCGGCTCTCTGCCGAGTCCTTTTTTGGGATTCGTGTGGTGTGGGGGGCCGTCCAACCCTGCTTGACGCTCTTCCCCTGTGAACGAATTTTTGAAGATGCCCTGCTTGAACCAAAGACTCCAATTTATCCTTCAATGTATTGCAATCTTCCGTTGTATGTCTGCGATTCTGATGATATCGGCAATATTTGTTTTCATCAGCTCCCTTCGGTGTTGGTATCTGTACCACTGCTAACAGATTGGCTCTCAATGCCTCCTCCAGAACCCTTGCGCGTGGCGCATTTAAAGGGGTATGGTGAACATACTGCTGCACTCGAGTATGATCTTTGTTTCCGTAACCTCCTCTTCTGTCACTTCTACCGGACGGTGGACGAATTCTCTCTCGAGCCGGACGGTGCACTGGCTCCACTTCTTCCCTCCCACGTTGATGAGCTCTCCCCTCTTCTACTCGAATGAAGCTGGCCAACCTGTTTTGTAACTCATCCATACTTTAAGGTTCTTCAGCATGAAGATAATCACAAAAGGGGCCAGGCCGTAGAGCCGTTGTTAAGGCGCTCACCACCAATCGTTGATCAGCATTCCGTACCTGGCGGGCGGTACGATTAAATCGGTCCATAAAAAGATTAAGTGACTCGTCCCGCCCCTGCCTCATTCTTACTAAAGCCGTGTAAGTTACTCCGGGCGTCTTGCTCGAGGCGTATTGTTGGGTGAACAATTGGCGTAGTTCCGCAAAATTGTCAATAGTTCTAGGCTGTAGGGAATGGAACCAATCCAATGCTTCCTCTTTTAGTGAAAGAGAGAAAACTCTACACCACACCAGCTCGTCTGACGAATATACAGCCATGGCATCTACGAAAGATCGCAAATGCTTAACGGGATCAGACGAACCTCCATATTTCTCCATTGACGGCAGCACTTTGTTCTCTGGTATGATCGCCTGCATTACCCTTGGCGTGAAAGGATGTAATCCCTCGGCTTGATCGCCATATATAAGGTTTTGCTCTTCATTTCGCTGCCTCTCCTCCCGGCGATGGAGATCACCTCTGCCATTGCCCCGACCTCCTCCTCGGCTTCCGCCTCTACTCCCGGCCCTACTCACCGGTCTTCCATCACCTCTGCCTGCCCCTCGTCCGTTAACTCCTCCAACTCCCTCACTAGGCACAGGATTATGATTTTCTCGTCGTCTCTCACCTTGGGTAGGCAGTTGCTCCCCAGTGTCTGAATGAACCGTCTCTACATTGACAGAGTGGTCGGAATGACCTCCTCCCCTGTTCGCCTGTTCCGCCCTCATTGTAGCAATTTCTGCCCGCATCTCCTGTATTTGTTGCTGCAAATCTTGTAACAACTGCAAAGGCACTTCCCCAGCCATCGTGGTCATTTCTAGGTCGAAGAAATAACCTCGAGCCCCACGGTGGTCGCCAAAAATGTTTCGGATGGAAAGCCTGAGATAAATCGCGACCTCCCCGAACCAATGACAACACTTTTCTCTCTTGATGTGATACTGTTTTGTGGACCTTTACTTCTCTTACCGAACGGTTGCCACCTGCAGGTTAGCACTCCGACGCTCAAGTCAGCAGAGTAACAGCACGAGTAAAGTAATATACCGTAAAAATCCAACCCTTTACCTGACAACTTACTCTCCTATTTATAGGCATGTGTGTTTGGATATGGGCTGTAACCGCCTATGTGTAGTGGCCCACGATCCCCTGAACCTCGCTTCATTAGCGTAACTGCTGGTACCCACCTCCCACTCTTCAGCGAACCTGTTGGTTTCATGCCCTAATATCTCGCCGAGACTTTCGCTCCCATCTCTGCATGCCAACTCAATATGTCAAGCCCCGAACACATCGTCAACCTTCCCGATCTTGCTACCGGCGTGCCTGATCCACCTGGCTCTTTCAGTCCTAGTGTTACTCATCCTTTTATTCCACTTGTAAAACCCGATCTAATCATCGGTCCTCCCGACCATACTGCCGGTGCGCCCGATCCTCAGTACCAGTTAATATTTGCGAATGTTTAATTCATTTCTTCATACACCCGATCACACTACCGGTGTGACCGATCATCTGGATGCACCTAGTTTCCTTATTACACAGATATATATTTTTTTCATAAATTATAAGATTAATAATTTGAAAGAAAAGTGTACTATTCAGCACTGCTATACTCTGAAAGTTTCGGGACGTGATATTTATATTTTTGGAAAAAAATTAGAGAAATTAGTTCTTGTATTTGTCAAATTGATTTTTAAAATACTTTTAAATTTATTAAACAAAAGTGTGGCACTTTTTTATCTTTGCACACAGGCATTTATATTGAAAAAAATAATCAAATAAATTAATTCTTGTAATAATTTTTTGTTGTGAAAATTGATCTTTACAGTAATTTAGATAGTGCTTAAAGTGTAAGTAACACTATAAATTGACGTCTCTAACAAAATACTTTATTTTAAAATAAAGAGAATGTTTATGATTTTTGTGTGTTGACATGATAATAATAATTTAATTTAATTTAATATTTTAATATAATTTAATATATTTATATATATTGAATCAAATTTTATATTATTATTTTTATTTTATTGTTTTTTCTTTATTATTACTTTTATTTTAATTATTTTAATTTTAATATTTTAATATAACTATTACAATAATACAAATTATATTTTAATAATTATTAAAATATGAAAATATGTTAAATAATATTAGATTTTAAAATTAAATTAAATAGTTATTAAATTATAAATAAAAATAAAAATTTTAGTTAAGGGAGTAAAAGGTTAAACGGGGGCAGGTTATTTTAATAAGAAAGAAAAATTAAAAAAATATATTTACAAATATTAAAAAAAGGAAATTTTTAATGAAATTGGAGGTGGATGATGAAGGTGTAAAGGTACAGGATGAAACACCTAATGAAGAATAAACTATACAGTGGATATATTGGCCACACGTCTACGAGCATATTTTATCGAAATTTGGGATTCTGAATCCTCTGCAACAGTTGTCTATGAGGACAATTCGTTTGTCTTACTAACACTCTGTTCAATTCAATGGATTTTACTGTTGGGAAAGCAAATTAGAAGAGAAGGATTTAAGTGATAATTCATGTTCATTTTCATGAATTTGAAAAGAAGGAAGAACAAAGATTTGCGTATACATCACATTTTTTATCTCTGCTGATGAGACGGGATTTGCGTTGATTGTTAATGAAAAATTCATTTTAGGACAATGATATTTTAATAATTATTTTTTAATAATTTTTTTATAAAAGAATACGTGTCACAATTCTATTAGTCTATTTGAATTTATTTTAAAAAAATATTTGAAACGGATATCAAAAAATTGTCAAAAAAGAATTGTTAAAAAGACTTTTTCTTTCATTTTACCCCTCTATTTACAAACTACATAATAAACTGATTGGTGGTGGACCTTGAATGAACATGGTGATGTAGAGAACCTCGGGAGGAGTGTTCTCTTTCTTTTTTTTTACTTTATAATTTATCATCCGTTTATTCCATTTCTATTGACGAATTAAAAATTAAATTAAAATAATTTTTAATTTAAAATGCTTTGCTTTTTAATTATTTTATTCGGCTAAAATATTTCAAATATGAGTATTTCAAATAAAATAATTCGTTATTCTTAAAAAATATATTTTAAATATAATTATTTAATTTTACTTAAATACAATTTTTTTATTTAAAAAATTGATTTTTTTCCTCTTTATAATATTTTTTATCAATAAATATATTATTAATAAATATAATTTAAATATTATTTTTATCACAACAGATATTTTGATAATTTTCAATTTCTATTAATTAAACAATTTTTTTATGTTATATTAATCAAATTCTATACTTTCTTTCTAAATTTACTTTTATTTATCTTCAAATCCTAAACAACAAAAAATTTACACTCAAAACTTTTTAAATCCATCCACTCATTATCTTCTAAATCACCTTATCCAAGTGAAAAAAGCGTTTACAATCTTGGTAATATGTACCGATTACTAATATTCATTTTTAATTTTATATAAAAAGTTAATAAGTAATGACCACGAAACTAAAAAAAACGAAAAAAAAAAGTGCGGAGAAAATGTGTGACCGAATATATATATATATATATATATATATATATATATATATATATATATTAGGATTTCGACTATTAGATAGTTTTTTTATTAAGGTTTAAACCCTTAAATCGTCCCTATTTTTGGGACTGATTCCCAATTTCATCCCTCAGTTATTAAAACTCCCAATTTGGTCCTCATAAGAGCCAATTTGAATGAAATTGACCCTTTCCGTTAAATAAAGTTAANAGCGTCAAATATTTTGCCAGTACAGTAAATGAGGTGTTATCTTATGCACAGGTGTCATGCAACGTGTCATTGAGCTGATGAAACATGGCATTTTACAAAAATTAGAAATTAAAATATACTGTAAATCAGATTAGGGANTTAGGTTTTAATTAGGGATTTCACTTTGGATCACTTTGGAGCGAAATTGGCAGAGGAGAGTGCATCGTTCATCAATCGCGAGAGAGGATACANAGTGTATTAGGGCATTGAAGGTTTGTAATTGGAGTTTCGAAGGCAATCGCGAAGTTAGATACAAGTTTGCGTCAAGTNGTTCGAGCTCTTCGAGGGGACGATTTTAATATCGGTGGAAGGTTAGTACGATTTTAAAAAATCTCTTTGATTATTGCAACANATTTTCAGCCAAATGGGCAAGCCCCAATATCATCCACCGACAAGCCATTGAAACAACAAACGGGAAGCAAAGGCGCCGATAAGGTATCTAACAGCAGTACAAAACCCATGCGTAGGCTTTGATGGGGTTGAGATCCACGGTGCTCATGGCTACCTACTTGAGCAATTCATGAAAGACGCCAGTGAATGATCGAAGTGATGAATATGGTGGATCACTTGAGAACCGTTGTCGATTCGCTTTGGAAGTGGTTGAAGCTGTTGTAAAGGAGATAGGTGCAGAAAGAGTAGGGATAAGGCTATCGCCTTTCACAAATCATGCAGAATGTGAAGATTCGGATCCCATGGCATTGGGGTTATACATGGCTACTGCTCTCAGTAAATATAATATTTTGTATTGCCACATGGTGGAGCCAAGAATGAAAACTGCTCTTGAAGTAGCTGAGTGCTCTCACAGCCTTCTCCCTATGAGAAAGGCCTTCAATGGAAGTTTTATTGCAGCAGGAGGTTATAGCAGAGAAGATGGCATCAATGCTGTGGCTGAAAATAGAACAGATCTTGTTGCTTATGGTCGTTTGTTCTTGGCTAATCCGGACTTGCCAAAAAGAATAGCAGAGTATATTTTAATTTTTAATTTTTTAAAAAATCCATGTTTCATCAAATCAATGACACGTTGCATGACACCTGTGCATAAGATAACACCTTATTTACTGTACTGGCAAAATATTTGACGCTGTTAACTTTATTTAACGGGAAAGGGTCAATTTCATTCAAATTGGCTCTTATGAGGACCAAATTGGGAGTTTTAATAACTGAGGGATGAAATTGGGAATCAGTCCCAAAAATAGGGACGATTTAAGGGTTTAAACCTTTTATTAATATAATATTTTTATTAAAATAATAAATATTAAATAGATTAAAATTAAAATATTTATTTTAATGAAACTATTGTTGATTTCGGATGGGTTCTTAATCCGAAAATGAGATTTTAATAAAACAAGGTCAACTAATTAGATGATACGGAAAAAATATGATTGAAGTTTAGTAAAAAAATAATTACGTGAATATAAATAGGTGAAAAATAATAACGTAAAATTTTAGTATTTATTTTTCTTATTTACTTTGTTGCAAACTAAACAAATATATTTTCTTTATTACAAAACCTGGTCCATTTATTAATTATTGTCATTATTATTAGTTGTATAATGGTAGTTACTAAAGATAATATGCTGAATTGTTAAATTTTATGTTGCATACAAAATTTTAGGTTGTGGTTGATTTAGAAAAAATATTAGGAGGGTGGAAATAAAAAAAATGATTAAAGATAAACTAACAAAGAATAAAATTAAATGTAAGGCTATTTTATAAAATAATTCAAAATCACATTACTCATTATTTTTTTATGTGAAATTATGCATGTATCTGTTTATTATTTTTTTTATGGCTATAAAAAATAATAAAATTATTATTATAACTTTTAAGGTAGGTATAGATATATTTATAATTTTATTGTTTACAATTTTATTAAAATATTTATGTTAGTTTTAGAAACTAGTGAATATATATACTACATGTATATTTATCTTTATAAAAAAGAAATTATAATCATAAAAATTAATATAAATATTTTTTATAAGGTTAAAAGCTCTTTTTGGTCCCAATTTTGGTTGGGAAAATTCGTTTTGGTCCCTGTGTTGAATTTGTGTTCAATTTGGTCCCACCAAAGAACGAATTTAATGTTCAATTTGGTCCTTTTCAGTAACTCCGTTAAAATTGTTAACAGCAACGTGTCCAGATGTGCAACTGCTGAGTGAGGTGTCATTTCTTTGCTGACTGGGAATCCTTTTTAGCCGTTAGAAATTTTTAAATTGAATTTCTTAATCAGGTTTTTTATTTTGGGAATAAATTGAAGAGAGTGGATTCTAAATTAGGGTTTTTATTTCCCAATCTTCTTCCCTTAGTTAACGAGCCATGTCTGCTTCCCATTCTTCTTCATCTTGTTGGAATAGCTTGGGCCGCCGTACTTCTCATCATTCTCCTTGGGGTGGTTCAATGGGGCTAGGGGTAATCCCCATTTGCAATTGTGGTGAGGTGGCAGTAGTAAAAATGGCTAGAACTCCAAAGAATGCGGGAAGATATTTTTGGGGTTGTCAAAACTACAAGGTAATGTGAATATAAACCCTACGTTCTTTATGTGTTATTAATTAACACTGTGTTTGAGGTTTTTCTTGTTGATGAATAATAGAGTGAAGCTGGTAATGCGATGTGTTGCAACTATTTCAAGTGGTGCAGTAAAGAAAATGATGACGAAAGGGATGTTAGTATTGGGAGGCAAAGGGGGAA
>NW_014543600.1:91484-104303 GCF_000741045.1 Vigna radiata var. radiata | reverse complement strand
CATCTCTTTTTCCCAAGCTTGGGGATATGTACTTGCAGCAGCTTTCCACATTAGATTCTTCAACTTTTGCCCAGAGAACTTTTTCCTAAAATTTGCATACATGTGTCGCATGCAAAATCTATGTTCTGCCTTAGGTAAAAGTTGTTCAATTGCTGGCAGCAAACCCTATTTGTAACAGGGACCAATCTGAATTTTTTAAATGAAAATAGGGACCAAATTGAACAATGTAATTGAAAATAGGGACCAAATTGAACTTTTTAATTATAAATAGGGACCAAATACAATACGAATTGTACAATTATTATTATGAAACAGAACAGAAAACTGCACATACCTTTTGTTGATCAGACATAAAAGTGCATGCATTGCCAACTTCAGCACCCCCAAGGTCTTCTATCAACAACTCTAGAAACCATGTCCAACTGTCTTTGTTCTCAACTTCCACAATTGCGTATGCCAGAGGTAACATCTAGTCATTAGGATCTCTCCCAATAGCTGTTAATAACTCCCCCTTATACAACCCCTTCAGAAAACATCCATCCAAATGAATAAATGGCCTACAACACACGAAGCTAACCTTGCAAGCTTTCAAACAAACATAGAATCTNTGAAAAACTGACTGACCATTTCCACTATCCACTTTAACTTGTACTGTTGAACCAGGATTACACTTCAATAATTCATGTGCATAGTCATGAATTCTTTTGAACTGATTTTTGAAACTACTTTCAAGTTTCTCAGATGTCATTATCTTTGCCCTACGAGCTTTAGAAAGGGTGACATTGGTATTCCATTTCCTCAAAGCTTTTGAGCGTATTTCATTTATCTTCAAATTTGGATTTTGTTGCATTGAATTATCCAATGTGTCACTCAACCACTTAGCATTCATCATTTTAATGTTGAATTACTTACTGCAACTATGGTTATCCACTACTTTTCTCAATTGCCATGTACTACATCCTTCCATATACCCACAATAAGCCATCCAAGGACAACTCTTTTGGGCACCCAAACATCTCACTCGTACCCNTCTATTATCATTCTTAATAAACTTCAAATCTCTCCCACCATGGACTGCATAACTTCGAACAGCCTCCATAAACTCATTTTTTATCCCTAAATTTTGTTCTCACTTCCCACTTGTATTCAGACATACTTTTTTGCATAACAAAGGTCCCAAATGGACCACAACTTTGGCTTTCATCCTCACTTCCACTTTCATCTGGGCTGGGCAAAAACTCTGACTCCCACTCATCATCAAACAACCCTCTATCATATGGGTTCTTCTCGGTATGTGCAATATCAACTTCATCCTCACTTCCACTTTCTTCATTTTCACTAACTTCCACTGATACAGCCCCTTCTATATTGTCCCTAAGTACTTCATCAACATTAACATCAACATCCACTAATCCTTCATCCCCTTCTCCTTCATCAACATCCCGCTGTGCTTCATGCCCTTCTCCTTCAAGACTATGCACATCCCCTGAATCATCAGACACACTTGAAGTATAATCTTCAACGTGTACTTCCTCCTCCTCCAAATGTACTTCTTCAACGTCAACTTCTTCCTCCACATGAACCTCCCTCTGTTCATCATCCATGTCATCCTTCTCCTCCTCATTATGGACGTCATCATTCAAGCCCTCCCTACCTAAAGTTCCTTGACACAGCAAAAGAACTTGGTCTTGTTGTTGTTCACTTGGTTCTATTTCAACCAACTCTGGGTCATCATCCACACCGTGAACCACATACACCTTAACTTCCCCTAACTGTTTGGCAATGCCTACCATATTCATTGCACTCTTATCATCATCCAACTTAAGTAGCATATTATCAATGCAATAAAATATGTCTCTCACATTAATATACCCCAATTCTTTAACAACATCTACTACTTCGAAATAACTCCATCTGTCAGGGTCCACACTCCAATATGTCTTTTCCCCACCAACATATTCAATAGGATATTGACATACTAGGATCCCACCATGGTGGACCACAACATTAAACCTCTCCTCATACATCTCAAAAGCAACCCTACAAAAGTAATTGTTATGGGCATGTGATCACTATAGAAACGCTACTGTTAACATGTGACCACATTATCAAACTCAAAAATCCACCAATACCAACCACTTATCATACGTTACACAATAATGCCCTATATAAATTTCAAAAATTGTTACAAAATTTGTAACTTTTCCAAAATCTAACACTGAAACGAAAATATTAGGGGTTTTACAGTCTTCAACAACAAAACCTAGAAATTTATGTGCTACAAAGGAAGGAACACGAAAGCAAACCTGATTTCGCAGATATGATTTCCCAATGAAAATTGCTTCTGATTACAAAAGCATGTTACTGGTGTGGAAGGCCAAACTTCTTCTTCTCAAGTTGCAGAAGTTGTCCTTCCCAAATTCAACCACTTCTCAATCTCGCAAGTTTCACAATTTTCCTCCTAAATACCTAACTTTAATTTTATTACCAGATTAATTAGAAGTTTAATTTAAAAAAATCCTAATTCTAACGGCTAAATGGCCTCCCAGTCAGCAAAAAACTGACACCTCACTTAGCAGTTGCACATGTGGACTAGTTGCCGTTATGAATTTTAACGGAGTTACTGAAAATGACCAAATTGAACATTAAATTCGTTCTTTGGGACCAAATTGAACACAAATTCAACACAGGGACCAAAACGAATTTTCCCAACCAAAATTGGGACCAAAAAGAGCTTTTAACCTTTTTATAATTTTATTATGAATAATTTTTATTTACTTGGTTGGCAATTTTTTATTATAGATATTAGTTTTTTATTATAATTTTTAAAAAAATAAATTCATTTATATAAAAATCAATAAAATTGATAATGTTAATAAAATAAATCTTACAAATTGATCATTTTAATATATAAATTGATTGTTTTAAAAAAAAGTATAAATTATTGTCAGTTGATATTATCTCATTTTATTAATGGTGGTAAAATTCTAACTCCATACTCATTATGTTTACATAGTAACCATACAATCATCTAGAATTGATGACAATGATAGACTTTAAAATATTGAATGTTCCTTACATAGAAAGTGAAAACTATTCAAATTAACTTCAACTTATAAATACCACATTAACATTTAATTTAACACAAAACCAAACATGCACTAATATATTTAATTTCTTAAACATGAAAAAAAACTTTTAATTGTTAAATTTATCCCTTTTTTTAACTCATTCATAGAGTCCATGTCATAGTTGTCAAACACATAAGTTAACTCGTTCGAGTTTATGTTTTCAGTCATGGTTTTTGAGTTAACTCGAAACTAAACTCGTTTTTGGACTGAACTTGGTAGAACCATATATAGACTCGGTGGAATCGTTCAAAATCGCGATTTCACAACGATTTGGCGAGTTCGAAAAGGTAGAGAAACGAAGAAATGAGAAGTCTTTTTGTTTAGGGTTTAATAACCCGATTAGTGTTCTTCATTTTTGTTTCGTTTCACTCTACTACTAATCTTTGTCGCTTGTGATCAAGCTTTGCTCCGTTTGATTGTCACCCGTGGTCATCATTCGTGATCGAGTTTGGTCCACTTGTCGATCGTGGTCGCCACTCATTTGCTCGTCGTGGGTGGTCCCGTTTCATCCTCGTCGCCATTCACCTGGTTTGCGATCATTGTCGCACTCGCCGCCGTCCTTGCTGTCATCTTCGTCGCCTTCCTCGCCGTCGCAGCTTCTGGTCTAGCCTTCTTCAAGCTGCAAGTGGTGATGAGTGAAATTTTCTTATTTTAAAATTACAACTTGTATCCCTGTATGATTTTATTAGAAATTGAAATTTTTATTGTTTTATTCAGAAACGAAATATACTTATGTTGTTATATTCATGTAAATGATTTTTATTGAAAATTATATTGTTTTATTAAATTTTTTATTTTTGTGTGTAAATGATTTATTAAAAAAAAATTAAATTCTTATGGTTTTATTACAAGAATGAAATTTTTTGTTTGTGTTTTTTTAAATCCTAAGTTCTGCCACTTATTTTTAGTGAAAAAATTTAGAACATAGCAAGTGGATCAAATTTAATGGGAACTAATTCAAGTGCATCTTCATTCCTTAAACACGATGATGCCATTATTAGAGGATTATTAAAGGATCATAGAAATAGTCATAAAGACTTTGATATTTTTATTTATGTTTTATAATATTTTTATGAATAGTATTTTTATGAAACTTGTGTATTTTAATTGATATCTTTGTATGAAAAATATTTTTATGAACTTATTTTCTTTTTTTCATACAAAAGTAAATTTTTATGAATTTACGATTCAAGTTTACAATACTCTCAAAGTTTAATTAAATTTTCGGGTTTGAAAACTTTGGTCCACGTAGAAACTCAACTGCATATAGTTTAACATTTTCACATGTTATCAGTCAAAAACTACTCTTTCTATAATCTAAAAGTATGGACAATCAAGAAACGAGCCATAAACTCAAGATAAAGGACAAATAAGAATGAGATACAATTTTTATATTAGAACTTAAGTTTTAAAACATTCAAAGTTTTTTCTTTATTAATAATTTATAACTTTATTTACAAACTTAAAAATTATTAATATTGATTTGTTTTTAAGATTAATGAGTCTTGAATGTAAGCCATATGTGTTGTGGGGCTTCTAAACTATCTTCGTGAGAATGATTATGTCACGGTAGTTATTTTGTGAGAAAGTCAAATCATATTTCATACATTTTCGTACTTCAACCTACTCAACACATCAATTTTATTTTTATTATCTAAAATATCATTCAATATTAAAATTAGAAGAAGTGCTAATGATACAACCCCAATCTGGAGTTCCAAAAGATCATGAGACTAGAATGATATTTGTGTAGCAACATAAAATCACCAACACATGTCTAACCAAATACAAATATTCTAATGATCAATTAAGGGTATTATTCAAAGGATAATGATATTTAGACAACATTTTTTTTGACAATATTTGAATATTGATTACATGTCAATCTATGATTGGTCAAAAATCACTCTACAATCAATAATAATAATTATAAACATCATTGTGGAGTAATTTTTGACCAATCACAGATTGACATATAATCAATGTTCAAATGTTGTAAAAAAAATGTTGTCTAAATATCATTATCCTTGTTAAAATATCAATGTCATAAAATTGGGTTTAATATTATGGTTTTTCTCCGTCGGTTTTGATTCTATAATGTGTAATATAATGTGTAAGTGTGCAAAATATATAATATTAAATTTGAGTAGGACATTTGTTAAAATAATTCAACTTGAGATATTAGAATAAAATAAAACCTGAGAAAACTTTAAAACATAATTCAACCTTTTTTAGTATTGTTAAAATGGGAGAACTTTACTAAAGTCTAATGATTTTTTTATATTTTTTAATTAAAATGAATTTATTTTGATATCTAGTTTTTTTATTCAACATAATCTAATTAACTATATAAAGATCTTTCATAGGTAACACAAAATTTAAAATTTGAGAGAAAAGAATCAAAGATAGGAAAAATAAAGATAAATGATTTGGAGTATTAATAATATAAGTTTATTTTTACATTATATATAAATAAAATAAAACCATATAAAAAACTCACAAACTTATTATTTTAATATTTAAAATGAAAAAATATCATTAATGAAAATTATAAAAATAAAGATAATGTCATTGAAATATTCCATTTAGTAAACACTATAATAAAATTTTTTATTATAGTAAGTTTGATTACACCCATTTTTGAGTTGCTAAATTTTGTTCAAACAATCTTTCTATTTTTAAATGAGCTCTTACAACACTTTTAGAGTTTTTTATTTTCTCAACACTAAAAGGGTGAGAGACATGTAGAAAGATTCATCTCCAAACTTTGTGAGAAAGTTGAGAACTTTGATATGTATCATCTATTAACAGACAAAAATTAATTAATAATAAAATTGGTTGATAATTCAAATTTATTAACTTATTTATTTTTATTGATAAAATTTCATGAATAATTTTAAAAACTTTTTCTAACAGTACATGTTATTTTTATTTTCTATTTAATTTCATGAACATGAAAAAACAACTTTTTAATTGTTAAATCCATCCTTTTCGTCAAACTCATTTATAGAGTACGCGTAGAAACTCAACTCCGTATAGCTTAACATTTTTGCATGTTACCATTCCAAAACTACTTCATTTTATAATCTAAAAGTATGATAATCAATGAAGGAGTCATGAACTCGAGATTATAGAAATGATTAGATACAATTTTTATATTAGAACTTAAGTTTTGAAACATTAAATGTATTTTCATTATTGATAATGTATAACTTATTATTTGTTTGAGTCCTCATCGTATCCTAGATGAAGTTGTTTGTTCATTAAAATTTAATATTATTTATTGTGATACAAAACTAGGAATGATTAAATTGCATTATAATTGTACTTGATTGATGAAAGTGGGCTATCTATAAAAAAACATATGTTTTCAATATATATTTGAAATAATGAAAATAATAAAATTAAATTTGATATACTATGATTGTTATTTAAAAATTAAAGGAAATGGGTGTAATAAGATGTGTTCCTTTTAGTGTAGTTTTAAATGAAGTAAGAAACCCTAATGAAAACGGTCAACGAAAACAAAGACGGGAGTATCTAGAATTAAATGTTATAAAATTATTAAAGAAAAAACTATAGAGCTAATTAATTATATATACGTTTGGATTTAATTATAATTTCCAAGTTTTTACTAAAAATTGTTCTGTTTTATCCGATTACAAGCGTACACTTTATTTGAAGTTTTACCATTGTTACTATATATCTTCTTTCATTGGATACAAATATACACAACAATTATTCTCTTTTGTTTTGAAAGATTAAGAAAAATGACAGATATTTGAATTTATAACTAAAAATTAAATCATAATCTAATTAAGAATGATGTAAATAAATGCAACATTACTATTAGTGGAAGGAAGCAAGAGAGCCTCATAAATTTGGGAAAGGTTGAAGTAAAGCATATTCTGATTTTTATCCTCGTATCTGCCCAAAAGTAGTTAAATCATGTTCTATAATTAACAGTTGCTGACAGTTACAAAGGAATGGTCAAACACCAATCACCAAATAGAAACTCCCATTAATAATCCTCATTATTATTTAGCTCCCTTCATTTTTCACCATTTTCACCATTATCGAATTCAACTCATTGTACCATCGGCACAAACCAATCAACCCTCCACGGCGGCGAGGCGACCACCCTCTTTCAAGGTTGCCTCCGCCGATCACCACCACCACCATCACCACCCACACGTCCTTCCCTACCTACTCATCAATTCTTCTTCTTGAACAAATATAAATAAAGCGCCACCCTTTTGCCTATAAAATATTATATAGAGATAGATATATATACATATACATATAGATACTTTCATGCATTGATAGGTGTAAATATACACATTGAATCGATCGAATATATACACAAAAAGTATACATGGGAGAGGTGGAGCAACGTGTGCAGATGCAGGAGGTAGATGCGAAGTTGCAGCAGCACATTACGTTTGCAGAAGATGCGTTGAAGAAAAGGAAGCGGTTTTTGTCGAAGCAGTTATCGCTGTGTGCGGCGCCGCGAGACATCGCATGGGAGAGGAAGAAGAAGCAAGAGGGGAGGACGAGGACGAGGACAAGGAGGAACAGTTTTCATCACTGCGACGACGTCACCGACGATGACCTTCACGAGCTCAAAGGCTGCATAGAATTAGGGTTCGGTTTCAACGAGGAAGACGGCCAGACACTCTGCGACACCTTGCCTGCTCTCGATCTCTACTTCGCCGTCAACCGCCAGATGTCACCGGTCTCCACCCCTAACGGCCGCGCCTCTTCTTCCTTTGGCAGCACCATCAACGCTATACCACCTGACTCTGATTCTTGGAAGATTTGTAACCCAGGTCAGTTTTTCACTTTCTTTTTGCATCTTGCTCTTCGTAATAAGTCTACACTACTCCTCGTCATCGATTAAAGATAAATAAAGTCAATTTATAATATATAAATGGATAATGATATTTAGACAATATTTTTTTTAACAACATTTGAACATTGATTACGTGTCAATATGTGATTGGTCAAAAATTACTCCACAATAATGTTTATGATTATTATTATTGATTGTTGTCGAATTTTTGACTTTGACACGTAATCAATGTTCAAATATTGTTAAAAAAATGTTGTCTAAATATTATTATCTTATATAAATAACTGCAAACTTTACTTTATAAACCGATTTTATGGATTAAATGAAGCTTAAAAACTATTTTCTGAATATGATTTCAAAGCATAGGTCAGAGTGTATTATAACGAAATCTATTAAGTATTCAAGATATTTTTTTACTATAAAGTTAATTTTTTTAAAATGAATGTAATGTGAAAAGTGGATATATGATATGTGTATGTGGTTAAAAGTTTTGGTAGTTGATGGTGGGTGGAAATGTATGTAGGGGACGACCCTGAACATGTAAAGACGAAGTTAAGGCATTGGGCTCAGGCTGTAGCTTGTTCTGTAATGCAGTTTCATTGAGGTGTGGAATTTTTGTACAGAAGAAGATATATGTTCTAGATAAGCACAGAGAAAGAGCAAGAAGGCCAAAAACAGAATCTGAAATCTTGCTTTCGTTTCTGGACACTTCAAAAACAACCAAAACACAAAACAAAACCGTGTTACTTTCTGTCGGGGTTTTTTTTTCGGAGCTTTTCCTTTTTACGTTTTTATAGATATGTTTTTCGTATGTCTCTCCGAGGTCTATCCATGTATACAGGTTTGAGCCACTGGTAAATACTACGGCGTATAGGAATTTGCGTTTCTTTACCATGATTCAAATAAAATGTAATTGCATAAGATTCGCCTTTAATACCATGAAATTCTTCTTCCAATTTACTCTATGCATGCATGCACCAACTTTTCAAAAACAGCGTAAATTCGGCTTCTATTATATACCGTGTATTTGGAACATGCTATATTATTGTGTTATTTCCTATATAGGCGTTTTCTAATTTCTTTAATTAGTATAATAATCACGGTTAAGGTTGCTAATATGGCAAATATAAACCCTAAATGGCTTGAACGACCACCCATGCAACTCAAAAAAACAAAACAACCCTATACAGTTTTCTTGTGCACTACGGGGCACGAGACAAAGAATCGGAGGTTGAATGCGAGAAAAAGAACAGATTTTTTTTATGAATTTGTTTTTGGTATCACTTTAAAAAAGAATTAAAAAAAATCTAACAATTGAGATATTTTATATGTATAAGAATCTACGTTCATATCTTATTTTATCCAATAATATTAGATTCTGTTTCTACCAACACCAGTTTTGAAACCATCCTACTTGATGAAGTTGTGCTGATAAATCTATTTGTTTAAAGAAAATTAAAAAGAGAAATCGTTAGACTAAAGTAAGATAATTGAAATTTCATGGTAAAAAAAATGAAAATATTTATTTTATCTAAACTCCATTTTGAAATTAACTTTTCCAATAGAGTGATATAGTTTATCAAAACCCAGCATATTAGTATTATATTTTTGAACCTAGTATTATTGTATCATATTTTTTGACTTTAAAATATGTGCTATCATTTACTTTTATAATTCTTAAACATAAAAAAGAATTATTCAAGTTAAAAGAAAGATTTGTTTGGAAAAGCAAAGAAGAAGGCGACAGAGGATATCGAGTGAAGGGAAATGGAAAGAAAAACAAACATAAGTGAAGAAAGAAATTGCTGAGCAAAATCGAGAAGAGAGACATAATTGAGCAACGTGGTGGTTCTGAAGCATTTATCATAATTTATATAATTTTTTATTTATTTTATTTGGGTTTAATAACTATGAGAAAAAAATGGGAAATATAAATAGTATATTCAAATGTAAAGGAGGTAACAAATTATTGTTACAATTTAAAAACTCTTAGAACGTTGCAAATAGGAAACGTGACAAATTTAGTGACGATTGTTACAATTTGTATCATTGCTTTCGTCCATTTACTCTATTAATTTTTGTTTCATCCTTGATAATTTATATTTCTAGTTTGACCATTTTAATCCATCTTCATGTTTTTCATTTTTATTTGTTACCATTTACACTATAAAAATATACAATTTTAGCAGGGGTTATTTTTAACGTTAGTGGGGGTTTTAACTCCTGGAAAATACAATTCCCAAGTTGCAAAACTCTGGGAAAAGAGATGCAAAAACCACTGGGAACCTGTGTCGGAATTGGCAGGGGTTTTGCAAAAACCGTTGGAATTAGCAGGAGTTTTGCAAACCGTCGAGATTAGCCAAGGTTTTGCAAAAACCGACGGAAATAGACGGAGTTTGTTCCAAAACCGCTGAAAATAGTCGGGGTTTCCTTCAAAACCGTTGGAAATGTAGTGATAGCTCAATTTTTTATTTCCATTTATCAATATATCCTTTTCCAAATCATTCCATCCAAAGCACCAAGGTTCATTAATCAATTCCCAACCAAAAATGGTAGGATCATTTCTATATTCAATTCCAATTACAGTATTCTTCCTTGTTCAATTAGTGTAAAGGTCAAAGGTCCTAACCAAGTAATGAATACCCTTCAAGCCCTTTATGAGATTGCTATCCGAGACTTTTTCAAGGAGAAAAAAAATGTTTCAATGAGACAAGATAGCTTACGTATGTGATTGCTTGTCAGGTATATGGAACTCAGAAGGAAGAGAAGGATCCTCACGCTCATGAAATTTTATATGGAAAATGATATTTTAACATTATTTTTTGACACTATTTTAACACTGCACACGTGTCAAAATATGGTTGAACGATTTCAAATTAAAAAAACAAACTTTGATTTTTCTCTTCCAAATATATCTAATGCAAAAATATGAGGCTCTTCGAGTTGCTTATGTTGATGAGAATTAATAGCACAATAGGATTAATATTAGGTACATTTATCACGTTCTTATTTATATTAGGTTCAGGTCTGCACCATAAGATTCATATTAGGTTTTTACCTTTATTTGCACAATGTTTTTGCACCTAATTTCATTTACTAACCATAATAAGAAAAATATATGTTTGTTTGTCAAATTATATTCTTATCCAGCTGTTAATTAAACGTGCTAACAGATTGTATATTAGATTTGAAACTTACACTATCAGTGGACTTAAAAAGCCTCCATACTCATCTTCCGGGGAAGATCCCAATGAAAAATAGTCACAAATGGTTTTATATCTGTACACGATTGTTAATATATTTCGTTCTAAAATAAAACAAAGAATGTTGTGATCAACCTTGTAATGATGGTACGAGTCAATGGCCACGTCTCCGTTGCTTCTATCTTGGATCTTAGCTGCATTTCAATAATTCAAAATTATTTAGCACACATATTTTGTTTATTATTTAAGATCATTCAGAAAAATATTATATTTATGGGTTACGTATCTGGATATTTATGGGTGAAAGTATCCTATACACTTGCTCCTCTACCACCTTCCATTGCACCTTCGAACTATATATATGACAAACATAAAAGAAATAAAAATCTCATTCAGGAAAGTAATTCAGTTACTCTATAGATATATTTTATGTATGGAAAATGATATTTTGACACCATTTTTTGACACTATTTTGACACTGCATACGTGTCAAAATGTGGTTGGACGATTTTAAATTAAAAAAAAGTTGAGATAAGGATATATTTGGAAGAAAAAAACCAAAGTTTTTTTTTTAATTTGAAATCGTCTAATCACATTTTGACACGTGAGCAATGTCAAAATAGTGTCAAAAAAATGATGTTAAAATATGATTTTCCTTTATGTATATATGCGGTTGGTTTTAAGAAGTATATATGCTTGATGGGAGGAAGCAATGAAACGTGTTCTTACTAAAGAAAGTTGTGGAGAAAGTAGAAATGTACTAAGGGCTTTACAAAACCCCCAGAAACAAACCTCTAGTAAAATAG
This sequence comes from Vigna radiata var. radiata, assembly GCF_000741045.1. NCBI lineage: Eukaryota > Viridiplantae > Streptophyta > Magnoliopsida > Fabales > Fabaceae > Vigna > Vigna radiata. Next base: position 92,311 of record NW_014543600.1, on the reverse strand, counting down.
GTTATTTTTGTAGTGTTAATCTCCATTTGTTATTCCAGCTTTATATAAAGGTTAAATATGTCTTTTGGTCCTCATATTTGTACTCAATTCTCAAATAGGTCCTCATGTTTTTTTTTGTCCCAATTCAGTCCAAATATTTGTTAAATTGAAACAATTAAACCCTCTCCGTTAATTTTGAACTAACACCGTTTGCAAATGATTACGTGGATATAAACATTAATAAATTATTTATTTTCATTCAATTACGTGGCAATTAAACCTTCTTCTTCCTTTCCTTCGTTAATCCGTTAAGGCCTTGAGGCCTTCAGTACAATAAAACCATGAACACTCTTTCTGCTTTTAATCCACTCCAAAAACCTTTCCCTCTTTCCCTCTGCTTTCAAGCTCCTCACCAGATAAACATAACAGAAAAAGGAAAATACCAGAACCACCCCATTACAACCTCCACCCCAACTCACGCATCACACCATCATCATCTTCAACTTGCTCTGCACAAAGCCACAGAAACAAAATCCAATCACAAAGAAGAATGACCAATTTCCAGCACCCAACACACACTTATCATTCCCAATCTCAATCCACAAAACATCAAACAATAGAAGAAACTAGTCAATAAGTCAATAAGTGGCATTCAAAAATGAGAAGAGGGGAAAACGGGTTTAGTTTCCCGACACAACATAGTCATCGTTCCAGTAGAAGAAACATCAATCAACAGAGCTGCATTTAAAAAGAAGGTTAAATATATGTTTTAGTCCTCATATTTGTCCCAAATTCTCAAGTAGGTCCTCATATTTTTTTTTCTCCCAATTGCATCCAAATTTTTGTTA
>NW_014543600.1:82389-88229 GCF_000741045.1 Vigna radiata var. radiata | reverse complement strand
ACCATTGGAAGACTAAGCTTATTTCAAACTATTTTGTATCCTGTTACTTGTGTTTCCTCAGGATTTTAACTATGCTGTTATAAGGAGTTACCAAATCTTTGTTATCAGATTTATTACCAAATGAAATATGACAATAATATATGAGAATAATTTAAGACAGCAGTATTAGACAGAAACAAGTCACTAATGAAACAAGTCACAATTACATTCCACTAACAAGTCAACCTACTTTCATCAACATCAATATCACAATTACATTACACAGAAATGTAATAACCACCACCCCCGTTAACAACTTCAACCAATTCTTCACACTAACTACACTTTTCTGATACATTGCTATTTTCAGTTTTTCTCCATCTCTCTCTTCCATCTTCATCAGCATTTCTTCCATCATCCTCAAATTTTGACCTACTTCCTTCTTCCTTCCACTTTCTTGTACACTTTCTTCGTGAATGAAATCCTCATTGCACCACTTAAAGAAGTTGCATCCAGAAGAACAATCCTCACTGCCACCCTATCCAACAACAAAACACATTTCGTGAACGAAAATCTTGAACTTGGGACATCCCCAAAATTACGCAAATTTAAGTAAATCATCTGCAGAGTTAACAACTTCAAACTTACCTTGAACTTGGGGCATCCCCAAAATCTTCTGCCCTTGTTCTTAGGGGTTCTTGCAGTGCGGAAAACTGCTTTCTCACCACAAAAGCAAGTTGGTTTTAGACCCACCCTGCTCACATTGTCACAACTNTGTTCGAACCCCGAACCCAAGCATTTGCAAGAAGAAGATGAAGCNGACATTTCATCTGATGAACCCTAACACCATGAAGCAGACTCTGCTATCCAGCGCTCTTCCTCCCAATCACGAACAACTGAAAACTACAGAGTAATTGGTTAGGATTCACTTTAAATAAGGGTTTAGGGCTAACAATTTGATTTCACTGTTCCACGTCGTTTTTTTATTATACCATCATAACACATAAAATTTAATATAAAATGCCACGTGCTTTCACCAAAAACAAACACATACAAAAGTCTGTTACACCTCAGCATTGTTAAACGGAGTTTGTGGGAAATTAACGGAGAGGGTGTCATTGCTTCAATTTAACAAAAATTTGGATGCAATTGGGAGAAAAAAAAATATGAGGACCTACTTGAGAATTTGGGACAAATATGAGGACTAAAACATATATTTAACCTNAATAGAAGAAACTAGTCAATAAGTCAATAAGTGGCATTCAAAAATGAGAAGAGGGGAAAACGGGTTTAGTTTCCCGACACAACATAGTCATCGTTCCAGTAGAAGAAACATCAATCAACAGAGCTGCATTTAAAAAGAAGGTTAAATATATGTTTTAGTCCTCATATTTGTCCCAAATTCTCAAGTAGGTCCTCATATTTTTTTTTCTCCCAATTGCATCCAAATTTTTGTTAAATTGAAGCAATGACACCCTCTCCGTTAACTTCCCATTAACTCTGTTTGACTATGCTGACATGGAACAGTAGTTTTGATGTGTTGGTTTTTGGTGATGGCACGTGGATTTTTAATTTAATTTAATTAGGTAGTAAAAGAGAACAGAGAACTTTTTTGGTAAAGTGATTTAAGTGAAGTGAGTGAGTGAAAAAGTGAAAATATTGGGATTTAGGGTTCGCGATTTCACTTTACTGAGCTTGGGTAGTGAGTGAAAATATTGGGGTTTCTTTTCGAAAGTACAAGACGAAGACAATGTGCACGTGAAGGTTTGTTCCAGTTACTTTGGGGTTGCTTTACGACAGTTAAGGTTAGTAGGTTTCTTCCACTTACTTCCATTTGTGCTATGAGTTAGGGATTTGGTCCCGTTTTTGTTGTTCTATGTTTATAAAATGTATGAACTATGTTTTACTTTGTTGTTCTGTGAATGGGATGTTAGTTTTGTATTTTATTGTATGATCGGGCCAAATTTTGCATGTTGAAATGTGTGCTATAGTACTGTTATTGCGGTCCCATAGTTTGATTTACGAATTAGTATAGAAAAGTAGTGGTCCCCTTGTCTGTGTCACTGTTTGTCACTGTTCCCGTAGTGGGAATCTTATTTTGTTCCACTGTGTCCCGTAGTGGTCCCCTTTACGTGTTAGTCTTTATGTGTGAGTGTAGGTTCCTTACTATTTAGGGAGTGTAATAATAAATTATTTTCCCTCATGACATACAGGTGTTTAAATCTCCTTAAATCTTCTGCTTCATAGGTAGAATACCATGTGTGATGAACGTATTAAAGTTGTGGTCCACCATACTGGCCATTTTGTTACACTAGATAATGGAAAATTAATATTTGATGGAGAGATAACAGAATGGTCAGTGGATCCAGACCTTTGGTGCTATTTTGGATTAGTAGCTTCAATTAAAGTGTTAGGTCACGTGAACATAAAGGAACTTTGGTATAGTTTAGGAGGTGCTTCAATAGTGAAAGATAGGTTAGAATTATTGACTGATGATAGGGGTGCTATGCATATGCTGAATATTGCAAGGTTAAATGATGAAGTTCACTTGTATGTGGTTCATGAGACAATAAAACCAGACATAATAGAAATGATTGATTGGGTTGATGGTGAGGTTGAGGCTGAAGTTGGAACTCAAATNAAGGATGTTGAGGTTCAGGCTATTGGTGATGCTGATATAGTGGGTAGGGGGTTNGATGAGGGTGATGTGGGTAGGGGGTTGGATGAGGGTGATGTTGAGGCTGAACTTCGAACAGAAATACAGGAGAATCAGGGTGATGGTNTTGCTGCAGAAGTTGGAGGTGAAATGGAGAAAGTTGAGGGTCATGTTGAGGGTGATGTTGAGACTGAACTTGTAACAGAATTAGACCAGGTTCAGGGTGATGGTGTTGAGGCTGATCTTCGAACAGAAATACAGGAGAATNAGGGTGATGGTGTTGCTGCAGAAGTTGGAGGTGAAATGGAGAAAGTTGAGGGTCATGTTNAGACTGAACTTGTAACAGAATTANACNAGGTTNAGGGTGATGGTGTTGATGCTGAAGTTGGATGTGAAATGGAGCAAGCTAAGGGTCATGTTGAGAATCAGGATGGAGTTGATGGTGACAGTGAAGGTGGAGAAGATGAGGATGAGGATGAGGATGAGGATGAGGATGAGGATGAGGATGAGGATGAGGGTGGACATGATGGTGATGAAGAAGGTGACATGGGTACTTCTAAAGGACCACCTTGTAGTCCAATGACAAGTGATAATGAGGCAGTACATGATGTTCGTGGCTTGTCTGATATTGAGTGGGTGTCAGATAAGTTGGAAAGTGGTCCAGACAGTGAGGATGATGATGGTAGCATTCCCAAAACCTTGTTCCCCACATTCAGTATGCCTAAAAGTTTGGGGGAATATAAATGGGAAGTAGGTACTTATTTCACTAACAAAAAGGAATTCACTGATGCAATNAGGACATATGCACTAAGTAATGGAAAAAATTTAAAATTAATTAAGAATGACAAGAAGAGGGTTACTGTGAAATGTTTGGGGGCCAATGGTAAATGCAAATGGTATGCTTATTGTGCGTATGTGTGTCATGATAAGTCATGGCAGTTAAGAAAAGTTATTGATGAGCACACTTGTAGTAGAGATTTCAATGTCAAATTGATAACTACGAAATGGTTGAGTGAAAGGATGGAGAAAACTATGAGAGAGAGCCCTAATATGAANGTCATGGACATTAGGGAGAAACTGAGCAGGAAATGGAATGTAGCAATCTCTAAAAACATGGCTTTTAGGGCAAGAACCATTGCAAAATCTACTGTTGAGGGGTCATTTAAAGAACAATTCAGAAGACTGTATGATTATGGTCATNANGTGCTGCAAAGAAATCCAGGGTCAACAGTCCAAATCAAGGTTGAAAATCATAATGATGAGCATATTTTTAAGAGGATCTACATATGTTTGAAGGCTTGCAAAGATAGCTTCAGAAGCTGTAGACCCATCATTGGTTTGGACGGATGTTTTTTAAAAGGAAGGTATGGAGGGGAATTACTAACAGCAGTTGGAAGAGATGCAAATGAACAAATTTTGCCTATTGCATATGCTGTTGTAGAGGTTGAAAACAAGGACTCCTGGTCTTGGTTCTTGGAACTTCTTATTCAGGATGTTGCTGGGGTAGATGTTGCTTCATCATGCACATTCATTTCAGACCAGCAAAAGGTCAGTTAGTAATTTAATTTCATTTATTTCATTACAATATAATTGACATATAACTTACCTCACTCTAAAAATTATACATGTCAGGGTCTTTTGCATGCTTTTGAAGATCTTCTGCCAAGAGTGGACCAAAGATATTGTGTTAGACATATGTATGCTAACTTCAGAAAGCAGTTTCCTGGAAAGGACCTTAAACGGCTCATGTGGAGTGCAGCAACAGCCACGTATCCTCAATTATGGGAGTCTGAGATGAGAAAGATTAAAGACATGAACTTAGAGGCATTTAAATATCTAATGGCAACTCCACCTAGGTATATAATCATTCTACCTCATATAATTATATTTCCTGTTATATTAATAGTGAATTCATATATTTACTGATGTATTTATCTGAAAGGTATTGGTCAAGATCTAGATTCAGCCCTTCATCACATTGTGACACTCTTGTCAACAACATGTGTGAGGGATTCAACAGTGTGTTGCTTCATACTAGGTGTAAGCCCATTATATCCATGTTAGAAGACATAAGGGTTTATATTATGAAGAGATGGGCTACCAACAGGCATAAAATGGCATGTTATCAAGGTGATGTTTGTCCTAAGGTACTGAACAGACTTCAGAAGCAGTCATGGCTCACAAGATATTGGCTACCAAGGTAATTTCATTCAGCCAATTAAATTTGTTTTCACTTTATTCCTATTAAGTAACTAATTTGTTGTCATATTCTACTNCTTATAGGTGGTCATCAGACCAATTATTTGAAGTGATTCACATATCACAATTCGGGGAACAATTTGTAGTCAATCTTCAGAACAAAGACTGCTCTTGTAGAGGATGGTTAATCACTGGCATTCCCTGCACTCATGCAATCACTGCAATGAAGTTCCTAAATTTAAATGCAGAAGAATACATTGCTCCTTGGTATAGGAAGTCTGCTTATGAAGACACTTATAAAAGCATCGTCTATCCTATCAACGGACAACATGTGTGGGAGATTACACCTTATCCAGATATATTACCTCCAAAGAAAAGGGTAATGCCAGGAAGGCCCAAGAAAAAACGAAGACTGCAATCTTGGGAGTTGAAGAAGAATGACTCAGAATTAAGAAAGGGTGGGAGAAAAAAGGCTTGTGCTGTCTGCAAACAACTGGGACACAACAAAAAGACTTGTCCACAACGACCTAGGCCTTCATCACATGTTCCTGCTGACCAANCAACTCAACAGTCCACTNTCACACATGTCCCTGCTAACCAACCAACTCAAGAGTCCACTGTCACACATGTCCCTGCTGACCAACCAACCNAGGAGTNTACTGTCCTTCCTTCTCATCAATGAAGTCTTAGTTCCTTATATTTTGAAGACTACCATGTCTTATATGTAATCGTCAATGCCATTTTGAAGGAACAATGTGTTAAATATTTTGATGTATTTTGATTAGGTTTGTTATGTACTCAGTAATTTGAAATGGTTTGTTATGTACTGAGTAACACAATGTAATCTGCATTGCTGTTACAAGATATTTTATTCGAAGACAATGTTTGTTATGAAGCTTATTTATAAGATTAAGATGTTTGATTGGAAGACTAAGCTTATTTCAAACTATTTTGTATCCTGTTACTTGTGTTTCCTCAGGATTTTAACTATGCTGTTATAAGGAGT
>NW_014543600.1:0-81054 GCF_000741045.1 Vigna radiata var. radiata | reverse complement strand
TAACAAAAATTTGGATGCAATTGGGAGAAAAAAAAATATGAGGACCTACTTGAGAATTTGGGACAAATATGAGGACTAAAACATATATTTAACCTAAAAAGAATGAGGAGAAGAGGACCCAATGCAAGGAAGAAGATAACCCCTCTGGTGGCCGGCTTTGTTAACGGTGGAGAACATCGATGCGATGTCCAGCGACGAACCTCGCCGCGACCCGTGGCGCTGGTGGTGCCCTGGTTCGAGGCAGCCAAGCTCGCTCAAAGCGGCGATTGACGGAGGAGGAAGAGAAGACCCGACGCCAGGGCTGGTAACACTTTCGACGGTGGACGGTGGTGCGGGCAGCGTCTTCGGCGGCGATCGGTGGCGGCTGGTCTCGCCAGTGAAAGGGAGCACGCGTTCCAGTGAGTTCGTCTTCCTCTCGCGCGAACAGAGAGAGAGGGCGAGGGCACCACAGCCGGCGGTGGTTCTGGTGGAATGCGGTGTCGCCGGCGACACCGAGGCTGAAGAAGGTGTGGCGCGACGGTTGGATGCGAGGGAGTGGCGACGGCGAGCAGTTCCGTCGTGGTGGCTTCAGGGGATGACCGGCGATCTGAGAGTGACGCTAGTGACGCTAGGGCTGGTCGGACGGTCATGGTGGCTGGCTGGATCGGAGTGGCGGCGTGCGTGCAGTGGAGGTCAGCCCTCCTCTAGGTTTTGTCGAGGGAGAGTCTCTCTTGGGGCTGAGAGAAATGGTAGAAGGAAAAGGATGGGGGGACTTGGCAGAACCCCTGATTTCTGAAATTGGGTGGGATGCTTGGGCTGCCAGACCTGAGCTAGGGATTTAGGTAGTATACGTGTCACTTAAATCATTTTTTTTAAAATAAAAATTCCACATAAAAAAATTACTTAAAATAAATAATTAATATTTATTACAGATCAGCATAATTCTAATGGCGTTACTGTCAAATTAACGAAAATGACTTTTTTGCTTCAAATTAACAAATATTAGGATGTAATTGAGACAAAAAAAAACATGAGGACCTATTTGAGAATTGAGTACAAATATGAGGACCAAAAGATATATTTAACCTTATATAAAAATAAAAATAAAATACTAATATTGAAAAGAAATGTATGATTTTTTTTATTCAAATTCACGACAATAGAGAATTTACTAAACTAAATATACCTGTGAAATTAATCCTCATTATAAGCACTTTATACATCAATTTTATATTAATCATGAAGTCTTAAATTAAATACATTCTAATTTTAATTTAGATTAAAACACAAAAGTTTACTATGATAAAAAGAAATTCATGTCAAAATTTGATTAATCAAAATTATATCCATCTGAGTATCAAACCAAAATTCTTGATAAACACAGTAAATATAAATATATATATATATATATATATATATATATATATAGTTTTTTCCTATATTGATAAGTTTTTCATTTTTTATTACTATTTGGACACCTAAGCATAGATAAAGGACAATTTATTTTGAAGATCGAATTTGTAGCTAGATTTTTGTGAGCTACATTAAATAGGTTGGTTTGATTCGATTACCCAATGTAAAATATTAGTAATATTTTCTTTTATTGATTTAAGATATATATTATTAATATTCCTTGATTTAAGACATACATTTTATTATTTTAAAATTTTTCAAAAATAGTTTTACGACTAAAGCATATTTTACACTTTTCAGTATCTTAAAAGGTTTAAATATTACATTTCTGTATACAGTGGTCTTCTTCTATAGGAAGAAGGTAATGATATTTTGAACTTTTTTTATAACGGAACATATATCATTATTTTATTAGTCTATTTGAATTTACGTTTAAAAAATATTTAAAAAGGAATAATTACAAGTTGTCATGTATGTGTTATAAAAAAGTTATTAAAAAAATTATCAAAAAATATCGTTAAAAGAAGTTTTTTAAATAAACCACTTGTTTTTTATTTTTAAATATCAAAGCGTATGCATGCATGCTTGCATTTCCTGGTTTCAGTGTGTAATAATGAGAGTGTGAAGAAAAGCAGCAGTCCAGAAATTGTAGGGGAATAAAACAATAACATGGAATGCTAAATATAGCTTATACGATGATGTTTGAAATTCAAACCACACGCTGTAAGCAATTCAATTCATTCGATTACGATTCTTGCTCCCCACCTCCCATACATAAAGCATGAAAAGGAAGAAAAAAATGTTCCCAAGTTGTCATAATACAAGAAAGAGAGAAATCAGTATACTTCATCGTCATCATCTCATCCTCCTCCTTCTCCTCCACCTTCTTGCCTGGTTTGGAACCTCCAACCAACCAGGTGAGTTTTTGATTGCTTGAATCTCCAAGGAGGTAGGAAGAATGTGTTAATTTGACAGCATTTCCATCACCTTAATTAGCAAGAACAAAATCAGAAGCAGCCACTTTGTTCCTTTTGGCGTGCAGGAAAAAATTATCCATATATATATACCTTGGTCATATAATCATTAAACTTTTTCCTGTACTGCCAGAACGTGTTCTACTCTGGATTTTTCTTTCTCTTTATCCTTCTTCAAGTATGCGTTTCGGTGAAAAAGGTCCCTTGTTTCTTGTTTGTGTTCTTGTTTTGTTGAAAGGCATTCGTGGTGCATGGAATGAGGAGCCAGGGTCTTTGATCTTGGGTTGCGGATTGGATGAAGGTGCTGAAGATGCTGATGGAAGAAGATGGAGTTCTGATAAAAAGTTCTTGGGGACAGAAGGTGATTCAATCACATCCAAAGCCTCTTACCAAGACCCTTCTCTTACGTCTGAGATTCCATACATGTCAGCACGCATTTTCAAATCTGAGACAACATACAAATTCCCCGTTAAACCTGACAAGCGTTATTGGCTCAGGCTCCATTTTTACCCCTCTCTTTATGCCAGTTTCGATACCTATAACTCATATTTCTCCGTGGATGCAAATGGGGTTACCCTCCTCACCAATTTCAGCGCCTCAGTTACTTGTGAGGCCCTATCACTAGCTTACATTGATAGAGAGTATTCCCTTGCTCCTTTGAATTCAGATACCTTGACTCTCACTTTCAGGCCTTCTGATAAATACGACGGTGCATTCGCTTTTGTTAATGGCATTCAGCTTATTCAAATGCCCGATTTGTTTGATTCTGCAACAATGATAGGGTTTGATGGCCAAACCATGGATATGACAAACTTGAATTTTCAGACCATGTTTAGATTAAATGTTGGGGGGCAGTTCATATCTCCAGTCCAAGATTCTGGACTCACAAGGATGTGGTATGATGATACACCTTATATTTATGGGGCAGCCACTGGTGTGACGACCAAAGCTGAGAAGAATGTGACAATTAACTATCAGGGCATGCCAGAGTATATTGCTCCTGTTGATGTCTACTCCACATCTAGATCCATGGGGGCAAATAAAGATCTCAACATGGGCTACAATCTCACTTGGATGTTCCATGTTGATACCGATTCCATGTATCTTGTAAGGTTGCATTTCTGTGATTACTACTTCTCCAAGATCAATGAGATTGTGTTCAAAATCTTTGTGAATAACCAAACTGCACAAGATCTATCCGATGTGATTGGGTGGACAGGAGGCATAGGAGTGCCAACTTATAAGGACTACGTGATATATGTTGAAGGTGGAAAGAGTAATGAGTTGCTATGGCTCGCACTTCACCCCGACCCTGAGTCAAAGCCTGAGTTCTACGATGCCTTACTTAATGGAGTGGAGATATTCAAGATCAACGAGACAGACTTATCTGCTCCCAATCCTCTGATTTCAGACATGCTCCTCAAACAGCAACAGGAGGAGGAAGCGGGTTTCTTCGTCCACAAAACAAGTCATCATCATGCTGTTATCGGTGGAGCTGCAGGAGGTGCTGCTGGTCTTGCTTTTATGGCTGTGTTATGTGTTGCTGTGTACAACAAGAAGAAGAAAGAACCAGGGTCAGAGGGTCAAACTAGCTGGCTTCCCATGTATTCGAACTCAAGCTGTAGCAAATCCAGCAAGTCTGGAAAGAGCATGTGCAGTTCCACCTTATCTGCCATGTCTCAAGGTCTTTGCCGCTATTTCTCCTTGCAAGAGATAACGCAAGCAACCAAGAATTTTGATGAGTCTAACGTCATTGGGGTTGGTGGATTTGGAAAGGTTTACAAGGGTGTCATTGATAGTGGAGTGAAGGTGGCAATCAAGAGGTCCAACCCACAGTCAGAACAAGGAGTTAATGAATTCCAAACGGAAATTGAGATGCTTTCCAAGCTCAGACACAAGCATTTGGTGTCCTTGATTGGTTTCTGCGAGGAACATAATGAGATGTGCTTGGTTTATGACTACATGGCTCTTGGCACCATGAGGGAGCATCTTTACAAGGGCAACAAACCTATCTCTACTCTGTCATGGAAGCAAAGGTTGGAGATTTGCATTGGAGCTGCAAAAGGGCTTCACTACCTTCACACTGGGGCAAAGTACACCATCATTCACAGAGATGTCAAAACAACAAACATTCTCTTGGATGAAAACTGGAATGCCAAGGTTTCAGATTTTGGCTTGTCAAAAACTGGTCCAAATATGAGCAATGGTCATGTTAGCACTGTGGTGAAGGGTAGTTTTGGGTACTTGGACCCTGAATACTTCAGGAGGCAACAGTTGACTGAAAAATCTGATGTTTACTCATTTGGGGTTGTTCTGTTTGAAGCCCTGTGTGCCCGGCCTGTTCTCAATCCTAACCTTCCAAAGGAACAGGTTAGTCTTGCTGAATGGGCATTGATTTGCAAGAAAAAAGGAACTCTGGAGGATATCATTGATCCTTGTCTCAAGGGAAAGATCAATCCAGAAAGCTTGAAGAAGTTTGTTGACACGGCTGAGAAGTGTTTGTCAGATCATGGAGCTGCTCGTCCCTCCATGAATGATCTATTGTGGAATCTTGAATTTGCTCTCAATTTGCAAGAAAATGCCAATGATGCGGGTGGTTCAACTCATTCTACCCCTGCTGAGAAAAGTGAGTTCGAAGATATAAACTTGGGAGAAAACGACATAGCACGCCACTATAAAAACCTGGGCCTTGGAAGTGATATTGACATTACCGACGATTTGAAAGACAATGAGCAAGAATTCTCACAACTTGTCAGTCCGAAAGGACGATGAGAAGCAGTGTGATCCGTGTATACATATGCTTGTGTTGCTGTAGAGGAAACAATTTCGAGCATTCATGGAATTCAAGCAGACCAAACCGGTTATCGTGAAGTATTCCCGGGGCTTCTACTTTCTACTCTTTCCTCCCAGCTATCATGATTCTTTTTATATTTATCAACATGAATTATTTTATACCCTTGTTGTCACCTTGTATGGACAAGCACTCGAATTACTTGTTGCCTGTCATATATATTGAGACTCTGATTCTTTACTAGCATTGTACAAAACCACACCTATCCTTTTCTAGCCTTTTATCACTATTTTGTTTTTGTTTGTCAAGTTCGAGTTTATTTTATAGTGCGTGAGAAAATGCTGCCCAAAATATAGAAAGAGATGTTGGTAGAAATGTAAACTGTACCGTTCTTAATTTTGAAGGCTAAAGTTGCATTCAATACTGTTCTAACTATTCAAATTCTGGTGTTCTTAAACCTGCATTTAAAAAGATAAAAAAAAATTATATTTCTGTCCTATATGAGAAAGGGATTTACAATCATTCAGGACAGTTTTATTCTTTCCATTAAAATAACAATTTCACTATCTCTTTCTTCAGAAGAGATGCAGAAACTACAATTCTGTTTCGTTTCATAGCATCATGTGGCTGTTGAGGGAGATCAGGACCCCCAAAGGAGAGATCTAATTTCCAGTCTTATCTACCAGTGAGAACCAGCGATGCTATCTGGGGTATTCCTTTGCATGGATATATGAAATGAATTTTCTGTTACCAGAAGAGAGACCTTCACGAGCACAGCGGACTACTTGGTAAGTTGGTAGGCTTGGCCTTCGTTCATCTTTTCCTCTGATCCCAAACCAGGGAATTGTCCAATATCATGACCTTCCAGTGGTTGAAAATCATGATTTAAACCAACAGCAAACTCTTCAGCGTTAGTTCCGGGGCTTTGGAAATAATCTGCAATCTGCGTAAAAAGGATCCAACCCAATTTCAAATGAAATAAAAAATTAAGCACTTCACTGTAGAGTAAAACTGAATTAGTTAAGATGTCTAATTAACATTAAAAAATGTGTAGGCAAATGAAAATAATTGACTTGTCAAAGTGAAAGCGGTATGTATGTATCTATGTACATGGTTCGCTAGAGCAATTCCACTTAAGACAGCTGCCTCTATATTAGAACCCAGTAGCCAATCACCACATATCCCAGCCCTTCCAAAGGGATCAAAGATGCAAGGAACTCCAGGTGTATTAGTTGGAAGAGCTGCACCCCTGCAAATTTCAATAAAATAATTTTCAATAAATTAAATTTACAAGCAATTTTCAAGAGCAACCGATATGATATTTTCGATGGTTGGAGATTATTAGATATTATATCAAACCTAGTTTGTTGAGTATTGAGCCTTGGTTTAGAACATCACAGAAGAAATGCTATTGAGGATGCACACAAGGCGACTGTTTGTTTAAACTATTTTTAGAAAATAAAGCGTTTTTTTAATGAAATAATCACTTCATGCATAGACGACACATGCAAAATAAACAGCTTAAAAATCCTAACGACCTACCTCCTAACTCGGGCAAGACTATGAAAGGACATTTCAGACCAACCAACATAATACTTCCAAGATATGATCATTACCAAAGTTGAAGCCTGGTATACGAAGGTTTTGGAAGGGACCCTTTTGGTAGTCCAAGGGCAGATTCAACACCCTCTAGCATTCCAGCCTTTACCTTTGCCGCTGTAGCAGAAGGGATGTTTTCCTGAAAATACAGGTTGGTGCAAAACCCTAATTATTGCAGGCTATACATATTCATAAAGATATCCCAGTTAGTGCATCACAACAAAAAGGATATAAATAATCAAATCCCTTCCAAATTTCAAGTGTAATTTTAGGTAGGATAATGGACGATATACATCTTCAATATTCCTCTCCCATCCCCCACTCTCAAAACAAATAAAAAACACGGAACGTAAGCTAAAACCAATCTAACACTTGTAATCCTAATTCTTGGTACATGATTTTGAAATTTCCACCACCTACCTGTGGAACCTTATTCTGTTTTCCATAAGCAGCAGTGCTCAGAAATGTCCAACAGTGAGGACCACCACTCTGTGAAATCAGTAGTTTCTTCGTATTATTGGCCATCCATGACACTGAATCAACTCCTCTCACAAAAGCTCCTTCAAAAGGAACTTCTGTGCTTCCTGAAAAAGGGAGAGGGTCCTCAAAAGCTGCTAGAAGGGCCCATATTGAACTCAACTCCAACCTCTTAACACATAATTAGGTGATACAACAGAAACGAGAAGCATGAGATGCATAACAATAAATGAACTGGCCTATCAAATCAAATGAACTGAAGGGGCATAACATGGACCAACCTTCATTTGTTTTGCAATTAATGGTAATCCTGATGTCATAAGCAAGCGATTGGCACATTTTCCTGTTGACAGACATAGTTACAATGAGCAGAGAAAAACTTTACAAATTTTCAGTTAATTATACAATTTCAGAAAAGCAATCCAACTAAATGAAGTTCATATTGAAATCAGTTAATTATACCATTTTCGAAAAGAAATTCGATTAAATGAAGTTCATATCGAAATCAGTTATGCAAGGAAGCATAGCTAAGAAAAATTATGGTCAACGTAGAAATATCAAGTTACCATTGTGTGCAATAACAATGGCATCGAACTTGCCACAAGGCTTTCCATTTTCACTCAAGTGCCAGGACCCATTAAACGGCTCCAATTTACTGATCCAGCATGGCCTCACCACATCAACCAAGCGAGCCTGCACAATTCACAGCAGGTAGTAACAGCAGCAAAAAAACTATCACTAACTTATTCCTTCTTTAGAAAAATAAGTATGTTGGATAAACCTCATATATACTCTTAGAGAAAAGAATAGGAACTAGATACATTTCTTTAAGAATACCTCACTACTTTAAAAATCGAAATTAACTTGTGAAAAATAAAAAAACTTATTTAACTTTTCTTTCCTATTTTCTGTTATTACAAGTGTTTACCGGTAAGTTTATCCAAAAAATTTATAACTCTCCGCAAGTTAAAACTTAACGTAAATTAACTCATGAAAACTCTCTCATCAAACTACTCATGAGATAATTTTAACTTTCAAGAAAAAAATTACTAATTTTGACTTCATACTTTCTTCTCTTGTTTAGAGTTGTAATCAATAATATTTAAGGAGTAATGCAATAAACCTGAGACAGCAAAGAATCAGCAAGGAAGCGCATTCCATTGGTGGCTACGTATCTCCGAGGAGAGGGTACAAACGGAACAAATCCACCACCATTGTGAAGCTCTCCAACGGTACCATGCCACTCACGCACCAAACCCCTCTCCATCCACCCGTTGACGATTTCGGCAAAGCGAGAATCGTTCACGGTAAAGAACTGAGCCGCATGATCAAATTTTAACGGATGAGGATCGACGACTCTGGTTCCCAATCTTCCTCCAAGACCGTGAATACCCTAAAACAAAGTCCTTTAGCTTTGGCATAACGAATGGTGAAGTGAATTAGGATTAAGGAGAGAAGAGACTGACGGTATCGAACACGGTGGAGCGAACGCCGCGTGCCTCGAGGAAGAGAGCGCAGATAAGGCCGGAGATGCCGCCGCCGATGACGGCAACGAGGGGGTCGTCGGAGACAGGAGCGGTGAAAGTGACTTGTTCTTGACTGAAGGATTTCTTCAGAATAGACTTTCTAGAAGTTCCGTACGACGATTTCCTACGGGTTTTGGAGGAAGGACGTTTTTGCCCCTCCATCGTCACCGTGCCACCGCTTCCACCACACACACGTGTGGAGGGCCGCCACGAGGCAAGGGGTAATACGTTCAAGCTCTTCACTGTACTCACACAAACCATGCTTCCCAGGACCTAACCTAACACCGAGCCTCTGTTTACTTTATTTTTGGATATTTCAAAATTAAACCAAATTGCATTTTGGATAACGTTTAAATTTGATAAAAATAAAATAAAATAATAATCACTCATTGTTATTTTTGAAATATTCAAATATATTTCGTTCTGTTCTCTGCTTTTCATTTTTCTTCCGTTCCAAAACACAGTAAGCCAATCTATTGCAGCAATCCGGTTTATCCATAATTTCGACCAGAAACAAAATCATCCCCAAGACGTAAAATTTTACATATTTATGAAAGTTTCTCCTTATATATATCATTTATTTTGTTCATTTTTATTTCGAATAAGAATTCTACTGTGATCAGATTAAAAAAATATATTTTTTTAATTAGTTTGTCTATTTTGTTTATTTTAAAATAAGCAGAGTTTTCTACTACACTCAATATTTGTTATAACAGTACCAGTAATAAAACAAATTCAAGCTGAAATTCTACCAATAACATCTGCTACTATTAGTACGACCTTAAAACAAAAAGACAGTAGAATCGAGATTTAGCAGTTACATCCTACAAAAAAAAAGTAATATATTTCATAAAATTTCCCTTATCAAGTCTGGTGGTGCAATCTGAGGAATATCAAATTTCGTACATTCATCTTACATCAATAACTATTTATATATGAAACAATGTGTGCTGATATAACTTACAAAACATATACACTTCAAGTAAAAACAAACCACATGAAAATGTCAGTCCGGATGAAAAGAAAATTAGGCCATCTTTTCTGCAGATTATCCATATGGTGTGACAAAGGAAAATGAAGGCCATTTTCCTCTCAGCTGGAGGTCAGTAAAATCTTGGGAAGCTCATGATTGGACTGATATGTCCGCATTTGTCTGCTCTCTGATTTTAGGAGCTGTTTCCTTATCCAGTTTTGGTCGTTCTTTGCTTTTGAAATTGCCATTGCTCTTCCGTCCAGTGACAGGGTCCTTAGTTTTGTGAGTGGCAGGGCTATGATGTTTCGTGTTCATGTCGACACTGCGCCGTCCTATAGTACAAATGTTTGTAGTCTGTACATTGGCAGCATCACCACAGCTCTTTCTCCGGGAGAGTTTTGGTGACTTCGGGCGGGTCAGTGGGAGCTTCCATAAAAGGAAAGAAAGGGAATAAGAAATTTTTCTATCTGGTAAATATTAGAAAATTTTGGAAAGAACTTAAAATGACATCATCATGACAAGCAAGTGCTGTGAGATATTTCATGAATGTGGTAGCATGGAGAGGAAGACTCTTCACTGAACTCGGACAAGAAATAGTACCATAGCCATAGGTGTACACCTTACTGTCAAATTAGCATTCTTTAGCATTGCATTGCATTTAACATACCCATTGCATTACTCCTTTGATCAATTCATGCAAATTCCAAAATTCTTAAAGGCAACTCATATTCATCCTGAGACTTGGAAAAGACAGGGAAATGAAAAGTGTACCTTCTTGAGTTCAGTCCTGGGGGGTGGCCCCTCATAGTAGAAGCTTGGTACTGGTTTTGCCTTAATGACCAGGTTCTTTCTCAACTGTTTAATGGCAGCATCATCCTCTTCCTATACAGGTTATTATTGTACAAACAGCAAAGTTATTTAGTCAATTTAAAACACAAAGTTATGCAAGTACATGGACTTCAAACTAGGCTAGGATTTAGCTATAGTGATTAGATGTTTTTAGCACAAGGTTAGACAAAGAATAGCCCCAAAAGGGTGTGCAGCATGCATTGTGACGATCAATATACCTTTTTCCTTGCCTCATACTGGCTTTTTTCTTCTTCAAGAGCTCGATGCTTCTCCTCTAGCTTCATATAAAACTGGAAAGATACATCAAAGTGGAGATAAGAACCAAAATGACAAAATAGACACCAAAATAGCCAACCAGGAATACAAACAACTCCAGAATATACATCTGAAATAGAAGTTCAGTAAAACAATACCTCTCTCCGTTTCTCTGCACGGTCCGAGCATCTAAAGTTAGGGGCTGAACCAACAGTTACCTTACATTTGGCAGTGCGTGCAGATGCAACGCTACTAATTATGGTTAAAGAAAGAATAAAAATAAGTGTTGCATTATATTTAAATATAGGTAAACGTAGCTCTGTTAGGAGGTTCCGAATAGGGTTTATTAAAATGTCATGAAGGATCTGTTTGATAATTAGTAGTACTCGGTATGGAAGATTCTATTTTTTTCCGACATACCTAAAAATTGATTTGTTCAGAATTAACAATCAAAATCTTTAAGTTTTGAGGATACGAGGAAGTAACAGACCAATTGTCTTCATCGTCCAGGTGCTTCTTATCATCATAATGCAAGGACTTCCTTGGTGAAAAAGGTGAGCTTGGCTGAAAAGGAAAATGGAAGAGATTTGGCATATCAGTAATCTCATTAAACACACTCAACACTATATCACACACAAATAGCAAAAAAAGCAAAGGCAAAGCATCCCTACAAGACCTATACACAAGCACGTTAAGGATTTATGGATAAATCTTTCACAGAATTTTTAGCAAATGAGTAAAGTGTCCAAACAAAACATTTCTTATTGGTTTTGGTTGCCAGTTTCACCAAGTAACAGGCTCAAGAACTTTAAGGCATTCAATATGAATTGAAGTTGCTAGTAATTGTTGAGTATGGATGCACGGTACTGAGTTTCCCAGCAACATCTTTTATATAACGACTGCATTTAAATTTGACCCAGTGCAACCCATCAAATGTAATCTCTCAATTCTTTCTTCATCAGTTAGCACGTATGTGTCGGTCTAATTATTTAAATCATGGCTGAAGAACTATCTAAATTGTGTTTTACAAGGAGTCTCACTAGATAATTACGCATTTAAATGGTGGCAGCAGGGAAAACAAATTTGTGTTCACAATACATCACACAAATAAAACTTATACTTCATTTTCTCTTGTTATTGGAAACAATCCAACATAATCATACACTATCAAAACCACTTCGCATACTACTTAGTACTAACACAAGCATTTCAGCCGCTCAAACTTCAAATTTCAAAATATGATGAAACAGTACCTGTGAATTCTTAGAGGAATTAGGGGAATGAATATTGTTAGCTTTAGGAGACAAGTTCAGACCAGTTGCAGCAGCTTCAGTATAGGCAGCAGGTGCATGGGTGACATGCTTTTCAGTTACATGATCAGATGGTTGTGGAGCAGACGGGCTTGGAAGCTCTTTATCCACAACAGGAGAACTCAAATCTTTATTATCATCCATCTTCTGTATTTCAGATTTCTCACTCTTCTTCTCTTCTGGCAAGACAACATTTAATTTCGTGCTTTTGCCACTTGAAACATCTTTCCTCTCGTGATGTTTCTCCAAATGATTAGCTTCCGTAGATTCCTTTATATCATGATCCATTGCTTGAACCATTGCCGCAATTTTGGGAGAAACACGCATTCTATCGCTTAAACTACCATTTGAAGCTGCTATGGAACCATTTGGCTTCTTGTCCATAACCTGTAAGCCAGTAACTTCCCTTCCCATGGTGCTGCATGGAATAAGATGAAGCGTAAGTAACAAAACACTTTGAACAGGCGGCTGATATTGGAAAAAAAGCCTTTGACAAGCAAAAGAAGAAATTTAATATATATATATATATATATATATATATATATATATATATATATATTAAGATTGATTCATAAACATTCTGAAACTACAGGAGCAGATCTCTTCTATTGCCTAAAATTGTGTGCAAAAGAAAACATGTGAAGAAAAGAACATGAGACAGGGAAGAGAAGCATCTCTACATATGCCAAACCTCAAGGGTCAAGACGAACTATGTCTACTATTTTTCCATCCTATAATAAAACAATTGTTGTACAGAGAACATACTAGGAGATGGTATGAGAGATGCTAATATGTAAACTTAACTCGATGTGTAATATCAAATGGTCAAAATTAGCTCTTTGCACCTCTTGCTCTCATGTTCTAACTTAATACACCCCATGTGCTCACCCACACACACACCTACCTGAATCTCTTCAGTGCCAGAACTAGTTCCCTAATATTTGCCACCCCAAACCAAGAAAGATATCAATGGAAAAAGAAAGAGAGAAAGAAAGATACAAATATAAAACTACGAAACAACAGATCTAAAAAGGCAAAAAGGGAAAAGAGATATTTCAAATGGAAAACAAAAAGGTAGAACACATAAGATGGAGGTATGGATACGAAAAAAATTCCAACATATATATAAAAAAAAGTAAATGAAATTTTAGCTATTGATTCTCTGAATATTCAATCAAGAAAATCCAAGAGGATTCACAATTCTTTAGAATACAGGAAAAAGGGTGATTTATTCCAGGTAAGCTTGAAAAGATACAGGAGACCCTGAAAGCATCTTGTGGCCCAAGCTAGCTCAGGCCAATATGGAATTAATCTCAAGCATAGCCAAAAAAAAAAAAAATAGATGCAGAAAACTACCCTGCTTAAAAAGAAAAATGCTTTTCTAGCAGAATCACTTCGTATGAGCACGTTATTTGTGTAAATTGGCCATTTTAACAACCACTCTGAGACCTTTAAATTTGATTTATTTTTACTTTGAAAAGAAAGACAGCGACTTTGAATGTGTTTTGACCCGTAACCATAGAAAAGCGGCAGGAGAGGAATTTGAAGGCAGGATTCCGGGAATAACACGCATGCAAATTTGAACGGAGGCCAGACAAATCAAAAAGGCAAATTACAGAGTCCAACGTGGTCCAAGGAAGAAGAATGTGCACATAATCTATTTAAATGGAAATAGAAAGAAATAACAAGAAAGTCCACCGAGAAAAAAGGCTCTTGCTTTCGATTAACAAACAAAAACAGGAAAAGAACACGAGATAAACATGAAAACAACAGCAAAATAGATCTCCGAAACGGGAAAAAAAGATTGAAAAGACACATTGCAGAGGTAAAGAGAAGGTGTCAAAGAAAAAAACCAGATTCTGGGTGTCCGTTGCAGTTGCGTTCCGATCTGACAAGATCTCGAAACTTAAGGTCCCTTCTCTTTCGTGTTTCCCTTCTTCCTTCTCTTCTTTGCGTTTTGTCCTCTGTGGGTGGCTACGTGCGAAATCCAAAATTTATGTATGATTATTCCTCCTTTTCTTAGGGAGGTTTTTTCTTTTTCGATTATTAGTGTTCCTTCCTTTGTTATATATAGCCACTGCATTTTGTTTTTCTTTATTTATTTTAATTTAATTTGCATTTATTCATTTTCACCGTTTGCGACGGTGTTAAAATGACAGTGAGATTTGAAGAAGGTGACGTTGGAGTCAAAAGGAAAACAACCCTCCTCACCCATTTTTCAATCCAATCCATAATAAGCTGCAGAAAACGAGAGACACACAAAGGACAACATCGGACACGTGTAGGGTCCTGTGTGGTCGGAACTTCTAACCTCTATGACCCCATAAATATCACATTACTCATTCTTAAGGACTATCCCTACCAAACTAAGGACCTCATCAATTTTTCTTTTTTATATTTATTATATCATGCATTTTATTTAATGACTCTATTGTTTTTTAATGATGGTAATGATCAAGAGTGTCCTTGTAAAAGCAAAACACATAGCCTTGTGTCATTTTTCACAAATCCTATTCATTATATTTTTTGTATTGCTATAAAAAGGTTTCATTCAGGTATGTGGGAATATATAGAAAAAATATTTACATGGCTTTCATATTAAATATTTGATATTGATGTAACAGATAAAAAAAATCTACACATGTGAATAAAATTAGACAGATAATTAGTATTTATGGATATTTATTATTCGTGGATTGTGAATAACGGATATTTTAATACTCGTTTACAAACAGGTCGAATGCGGGTATTATAACATCTGCAAGTATCCTGCAAAGAATAAAAATAAAAATTTAATTTATATTTTATTAAGTTAAATTTAATTAAAATTAACATTAATTTATATTTTATAAGATTAAATTTAATTAAAATTAAATTTTAATTTATATCTAATTTAATTTTTATTATATTTTATATATTTTTTATAATTTTATTTTAATTTTATTTAAAATATTTGTATGTATTCACATGTATGCGCAGATTTTGAAATATTTATGATATTTTTTAAACAGATATTGTGCAAGTAGTAAATCAAATAATGAATGGATTTTTTTTCATCATATCAATTTGTAAGCAAACACTATCCTTATTCGACCCGACCGTTGTCATCCTTAAATGTAAGAGTTCAGATAAAAGGTGGTAAAGAAAATAATGAATTGGAAATAATTCTTCGTACTTGCTCAAATAAATTAACTCACCCAATCATCTACCATAGTGAAAGTTCAAATAAAAGGTGGTGAAGAATTTAATCAATTACGCACTACCCGTTGTACAAGCTTTTATTCAAATTGCGTGAACAATTTAACAATATTAGTGCATGCCAAAAATACTTTCTATATGTTTTTAAGAGTGTTGACATAATTCATTAAGTTCGTTTGGTGTGTTAAATTAAAAAGAATAATTGAACTCAATTTTTTTTTATGAGTTGAAAATTTTATGATTTGATTTACAATATATTTTTGGGTTAGGTGGGTTTATGCTTCTTTTAGAATTTATAAGATTTGTTTATTAGTAAAGGTTTTAAGAAAATAAGAAAGAGATGGTAGGTTTAACTCATTTTCACGAACATATAAAATTGATTTAAAATATGTTTCACTTTTTAAATTCACTTTATATATATTTTTACTGTTTACTAAAAAAAATCTCACACAAAAAATATTATAGACATTAGTTTAAAATATTTCACTTATTTTATCAAATATTATTATAAAATATCAGTTAGAAATTAAAAATATATAATTTGAAAAATAAATATATTAAATATTTAAATTATTCAAATATTATTTAATAATATTTTAGTCTTTAAAATTATCAAATTATTAATCGATATAATTAAAAATAGGTTTATTTAGTAATTTTTTACTCTTATATATAGGTATTTAATTAACTTTAGTTTCCATGTTTTTATAATAAATTAGAATTTCTATTTTTTCTAAAAAAATACTCTTGTTTTCAAAAAGATAATAATAATTTTTTTTTTAAATTCAAGTAATTTGAAAATAGAAGTGGCATGTATTAAAATTTGGTTAATTTTTTTATCTTTAAGGATGTCTTTGCATTAAAGGATTGATTTGGGAAAGAGTTAGTAGATGGATTTGAGAGTGAATTGATTGTTGTTTTTTTTAGAATATTTGAATGTGAGTGAAAGTGAATTTAGAAGTAAAGTTTGTGAAAATCACAGTAGAATTTATTCGATGTGACAAATAAAAAATATTGTTTAATTGATAAAAATTTAAGATTATCAAAATACTCTTGATTATAAAATTAATATGAAATGATTAATGTTAATATTATATTTAATTATAAAAATGTTTATAAAGAGAAAAAAATTAAAATTAATTTTTAAAATGTAAAAATATTATAATTTAGTAAATTGAAATAATTTTTTTAAAATATAATTTACTCTGATTCCAAGAAGCCCTTCCGAGTTGGAACCGAATTCATCACCAGGAAACCGAATACAATATGAAGTTGTATCTCTTGTATGCACTGGAATCGAATTCACGAGGGAATCGAATTCACGAGGGAACCGAATACAACGTTAAGTTGTATCTCATCTATGCTAAACTAACACATATTATCTCAAAAATATATCTTTCGTAATCTTTCTCAATAGTTAATTCCATTTGTACGAACATAACATAAGACTTTTTCTGCTTTGACATGTGATGATTTTCAAATTTTTATTTCAAACCCTTTGATACATAACATCTTCAAATCTTGACAAATGATATATTTCAAAGGTAATTACGTCTATCTAACATAAATAATCAAATTAACTTATTAAAAAATATTTGAACTATAATAGATTTAGTTACTAGTTAGATATTGAAAATATTAAGGCTTAATACCGCTTTTGGTCTCTAGTTTGAAAGGATTTGTTCAATATAGTCTTACCTTTTTTTTCATAACAATTGATTCCACCTTTTGAAAAAATTGTTCAATCGAGTCCTTTTTGTTCATAGTGGTCCCATATTCAAGTTTAAATTGTTTATTATAGTCCTTATTGTATACGATGATAACATGATTTTTAACATGACATTATGTCAGGACTGTTAAAATAACATAGGTGAATGCATGAAAGAACTTATTGACCTCGTAACCAGCACCGTTAGAAAATTGACGTCGTAACCAAAAAGGAGTCAATTGAACAGTTTTTTCAAAAAGTGAGATCAATTGTTACTAAAAAAAAGTAGGATCATATTGAACAAAACCTTCTAAACTAGAGACCAAAAGCAGTATTAAGCCAAATATTAAATAGTTATAGTTAAAAAAAAGTGTATAAAAAGTAATAAAATAATAATAAAAAGTTGTTATTGAATTGAATTAGTTCTTCAATTTGAATCTATCTTAATATCTAGCGTATGTTTTTAAATGTAACCTACTTTTTTTGGCAATTACTGAAATTTCAATCTTCCAATTTCTCGAATTTGGAAATCGGAAGGGTGTATGCAAAGTCAAAAAGATTGCAGCTTTGATGTGGAAAAGTTAGCACAGGCATTTAATTATATATCCCCTCTAACACGCCGTCTCAGTACAATGAAAATAGTACCACAAAAAGCCATTCATTCGATTATTATTTTATCACTAACCTCTTATTCTACATGCGTGCAATGAAAAAAAAAGATAGATTCGTTTAGTTTTTGTAATCAACACACAAAGCCTTTGCCAAATTCCCATTTTAAAACCTAATTAATTTATTGGTTTAAGACACATCATGATGCTCACATCATTGTAACTTAGACATATAACAATCAAAGTACAAAATAACACAGTCAAAGTCGCACATAAGAATTAGGCTATGCTTCATTTTACTTAATCTATCATAAAATGGGACCTCTTTATGTCCCTATATGTTATACCTCTTCCTATAAGCTTCCTTCTGTTACTCACTTTAGGACATTAATTTTCCTTTTCCTTTTCTAGGTCATCAAACAATGGTGTATCAACCAATTTATGGGTTCTGTGTGGTGGTAATTAAGAGAGCACGTGTGGAGGAACTACATTCATCAAATCTCTTCCTATGATAGTATTCTTTCTTTAATTATCAAGTTTTTAAATCCCCATTTTAAATCAAAATTAATTTCATTACATAAAACTTTTTTGTTAGGTCTATTTTATATATTTTCAAATTTTAATTCAACTAATATGATCTAAATATAACTTTTTCTCAAAGTGATTGGAGGTTGTTATTCAACAATACAAAATAAATAAAAATATGAAGTTGTGGAGTTTAATTCTCTCACAAATTAAATTAAAATATGACAACAGATTGAATTGGATATAGATATTCTCTACTCACTGTCTAACTTGTAATAAAAGTCCATATATTATTTGTTCGATTACTAGTTAAATATTTATTTAAAAATTACTTATAAGTTTATAAAAACATGTAAATATTTAAAAGTATATATTTTATAATTTTTTAAAATAAAATTATAAAAATAATATAAATATTCATTAAATTTTAATTTTAATTAAACTAAATTGAATAAAATAGAAATTAATATTATTTTAATAAATAAAATATAAATTAAAATTTCATTTCATTTTCTTATAATGGATATCCGCATGGATAGTATTATACCAATTTCTTTATAAATAAATATTAAAATATGTTATCATTACTCACATATAATAAATTTTCAGGAATATGATTATTTGTTATAAATTTTATCCGGGTTTACTCATCAAATAGATATTTTTGTTATCCCAATCTAAAAAATATAAAATTGTTTGGATAGATTTGAAAAAAAAGTAAAAAAGGTTTCTTAAAACTAACGGAAAAATAGAGAATAATTTATAATAAACTTAAATTCATACTTAATTTCCTGTTATAATATGTAATAAACATAATTTTATTATCGTAAAATTATGGATTAAATATGTTTTTAGTCTCTATACTTTGAGGCGATTTTGGTTTTAGTCCATTTTAAAACTATGGTACAATTTAGTCCTACAACTTTAGAAAACTCTGGTTTAAGTCTTTTTATCACATTTTTTTTAACTTTATTTGTTGTTTCAAACGTGTTTCTCAATTAACATTGAAATAAAAATGTGACAAAGTAAACAATCCAAATGCTATAATAAAACGTGCTTGAAACAATAAATAAAGTTAAAAAAATTTGGTAAAAAGAACTAAAATCAGAGTTTTCTAAGATTGAAGGACTAAATTGTATCATAGTTTGAAAATGGACTAAAATCAAAATCGCCTCAAAGTATAAGGACTAAAAACATATTTAACCCTAAAATTAAATATTCCACATTGTTTTCAAAAGGGTTTTGGATGAGCTCAAGGAAGACGATGACATGTCTTAATTATGGATGATATGTTATTTTTTTAAGGTGAAATGTCTGGTACTTTAGAACTAATATATATAATTTCATATATATCGTTCAGACCCTTGCTTTCACAGTTCACTTTCATCTCTTATAAGTGTGCACCGACTACATAGTATGACGAAATCTTTGGTCCCCATAAATATTCATTCGTCCCATTTGTTTATGTTTGAACTTTATTATTTTTTTTTTTTAATTTTTTGCTGTGGGGTGCACGTATAAACGTAATTATATATAAACTATATACAATGAATCGTAATCAAGACAAGACGTCGAACGTTAACTAATAAAATGACAAGTCATGTTTCTAAGCAAAATGATAATTTTTTTTGAAAAGATGGAAGCCTAACTTCCAATACTGATTTTCACTCATTGTCAACTTTCATCAACTTGGATCCTTCCCCTCGTTTTCGATCGCTTAACTCTGAATAGATTTATATGCTAAACCGAATAATGCCAACAATCATGATGATTTTTTTCGGAAAATTATTAAGAAGGGCATATCCAATCAACCATGATTTGATCATGTATATAGAGTTTGTTTGTTTTTTTTTGTTTTTTTTAAATGTCATATAATAAAATGAATTTATAATATATAAATAAATTTTGAATACATTTTACAGTTTTATAAAATTATATTAAGTTTAAAGTTTACATATATTATAATTATTTAAAGTTCATCTTAACGAGATTTTTTTTTTAATATATTGTATTATTTATGATGAAATAATTATTAATGTCTAACTAAATATGTCTTACTGTAAAGTTAGAGCTATCAAGATGCGTCATAATTCGTAGGTCAATCTGATCCACCATGGGTTCAGGCCGGGTTGAGTTTGAAAAAATTATATTTTTTTTATGTGGGTCAAATTTCAATCCGACTCATTTAAATCCGACTCATTTAAACCCAGCTCATGTGGGTTGAACCCGTGGTGGGCCGGGTTGGCTACCAACCCACCTACCTAATTTTATTTTATTAAAATTTAATTTTAATTATATAAAAAGATATTTATTTATTTTTTGCTTGAAAAAATTATTTTTTTATTTTCAAAATTAATTAAATACCCATGCTGGGAGTAAAATTTAGGAGTGAAATTTATTTAAATTTGAATTATAGAAAGTTTGTAATTTTTTTATTTAAAAAAATGTAATTAAATGAACCAGTGAGCCAACCCGTTTACCCACCAACCCGTGGTGGATCGAGCCGGATTCGAATTTTTTTGACTCGCTAATAAATGAGTCGAGTTGGATTGGCTCACTAAATGACCAACTCGTGGTGGACCGGGTCGGATTCAGCCCGTTTTGACAGCTTTATGTAAAGTAAAGATATATTAGATATATATATCAACTATAACCCGGACGAATTTATAAATAAATCTTCACTTCGTATTATGATTAAAGTTGAGCTAAACTAAATATTTTTTTTTAGAATATTTTACTTTACATCATATTTAACTCTTTTATATTTATTTAATAGGTACTTATACTCATTTAGATTGAAAAAAAAATTAACGTAAATTTTTTAATAACATTTTGACAAAATATATATGTTATTTTTTCACTAATTCATTGTTTATTTATTACTGTACTGAACCTATTTCAAAGAATCATGATATTCTAATAATTTTTTAACAATGTGTCACTATTTATTGATTTGTATATTTAAAATGGACCAATTATAATCTCTCATATTGGTTGTAAAAAAATTTTCAAAAAAAAATTGTTCAAAATACATTTTGCTATTTTAAATCCGTGACATCCCAAAATATCATATACAAATATAATATAATAGGATTCAGCTATTATAATATGTAAAAGCAGTTGAGAGATAGAGATAACAGTATTTAAATAAGTATATAATCATCCAAAATATAGAGGAAATAAAACGAAATATAACTTGAGTACAAGTTTCTAAAGTTCGTCAAAATGTAAGGCTAACTAAACTTTAAATAGGCCTAAAAAGTGTTTTCCAAAATACATATCATGATAAGAAAATGCTAAGGGTCTTTCAAAATAAAAGTCATCTAAACTAGGAGCAGATAAAATCCTAAGAACTAAGGGTCAGATCTTCCTCGGTCTCCAAAGCTTGCTCCAATGGTATATCATCACCTACTGCTCACATCCAAAGGATTGGATGATCATTGCAAGGAGGAAGGCAATGCAAGGGTGAGCTAGGTCTCAAACAATCATACAATTCATTTCAAATCAATCTAGCCATTCCGAAAATATCCGTACGCACATAAACATGTAAATCATCAAAAGCATGAACAGTTATTTCACAAAACTCATCAAACAACCATCCTATCATGTTAAGACTTCTAGACACGTCCGGACTTGGAATGAATGTAGAGCTGGGGCGGGTTGTGCACTTGTGGTGGCCTCTACTGCTTTGCAAAGCCATTGCCGAGGGGTTTCACCCGACCACACACAAGGCTAGTCCGTTACCGCGGAATAGACCTCCAGTGATAGCGCCTACCCTAGGACCTCCCACTACTCTCACCACACGCGTCAATCCTCTCTAAGTGAGAATGAAAGGCCGTCAGAGTGTTAGGGATAACCCCCCATGTGGAAGCCTCTTACATTCATTCAATACCCTAAATGATCTCACTTAGATATCTTACTTTCATATTCAATCCGACCACTTTAAATCACAGGATATGCCTCTTGAATCAATAATTCCTCTCAAAGTTTCACATCAATCAAGACTTTTAATCATTTCGCAATTCCTTTTATTTTAGTGTATAATTCTAACTCAAACATCAAGCATTGGATACAATATTGTGATAAAAAAAAGAAGAAGCAAACAATCATAATAGTGTCCCAAAACAGCACCAAACAGCAAAATTTATTAGTATAAAATAGAAAGAAAATAATGCTGAAACAGTCCACAATAATACATAAAACAACAACATTTTCTGGTGCAGAAATTAAAAAAAAAAACAGCAGCATTTTCATGACAGAAACAACAACATTTTCTGGTGCAGAAATTTTAAAAACAGCAGCATTTTTTTATGTCAGAAACAGCAACATTTTCTGGTGCAGAATTTTTAAAACTAGCAGCATTTTTCATGACAGAAACAGAGTAAAACAGCAGCATTTTTCTACAGAATTTTAATTTAACACAGCAAAGGATTTGCAAAATTTATAACAGCTAACAACATGCCTTTCTGACAGCAATAAGAAATTATTTAGGTGCAATACAACATCCAAACAGCAAGGTTTTCTTGTACAGAAACAATAATTAAAATAATGTGAAAAAATAATTAAACATAGGCAGTCTTTCACAATTTCCACAAAACTCATCTCATGCATACAAGGATTTCACAAGGCATAAATAAAAAGAAAAACCCAGCTCCTCTTACCTATAGTGTAGACAACCAAACTCAAGAAGGCTAGAAATGTCCTGCGTCCTATGGAAACCCTTACAGTACCTATAGATTATCAATTTGATGATAGAATAAAATTTTTAGAACCTAATAAAAGCTAAAAATTTGAGAAACGTGAAATGGGTCACATGAACCCAGATTTTGTTGCATGATTAAAACCCTGAGTGAAAGGGAAGAAAGGGGGTTTTTCTTACCCGCTACAAGAAACCGAGATTCGAACGGTGAAATTGTTGCTTTCAGCCTCCAGATTGCCTAGGAGCTTCTTATTTGACAAAATGTTGAATAAACTTTGAGTTAGAGTGGATTGAAAGGTAGGACAAATGAAGAAAAGAGAAGAAGAAGGAGTTGTGCTTTGGTGAACTAAAGGAATGAGGTGAAACTTTTCAAGGTAAGTTTTACAAAAAATTTATTTTATTTTATTATTTTTTTTGTTTAAACCATTTAGTTGTCTCTATTTTCGGGAAGTTTTCCCATTTTGATCCCGTCTTATTCGAATCCCCAATTGAGTCCCTATAAATGCTAATTTCAATCAATTAAGCCTCTGCCATTAAAATTAGTTAACGAGATTAACTTTTTTGCATAGCTGGGAGGATGACCTGTTAATTTCTATAATCGTGGCCTATTTAGAGTTGAAATGTGGCATGAATTGAGTCCCATAAGTGCTAATTTCAATCAATTTCAACTCTAATTCATACCACGTTTCAACTATAAATAGGTCACGTTTACAGAAATTAACAGGTCATCCTTCCAACTGTGCAAAAAAGTTAACCTCGTAAACTAAATTTAACGGTAGGGGCTTAATTGATTGAAATTAGCACTTATAGGGACTCAATTAGGGATTCTAATAAGACGAGGATCAAAATGGAAAAACTTCCCAAAAACAGGAACAACTAAATGGTTTAAACCTTTTTTTTTTGCTATTAAAAATTGATCCAATGACTTGCTGCCACGTGTGCACCACTTAAATGTTATTTTCTCAGACCTTACAAAATCTAATGAAAGTAAATAACACATGTATTATATGAAAATAGTCGAAAAATGTGTGTTAATTGAAAGACCAAATTATTATATACTTGGCAATCAGAAGGACTATTGGAAGATTCCGCAGTTCCATCAAGAATTAAACAAGCCTTATCTTATCCATGCCTAACACTTATTATTCTCTTTCTTTTTCCGTCATTTTGTGTTAAGCTTTCCATTTGGTTATGCGGGTGTGAGTGTTCTGCAAGTACTCCTCATAAGGGATTAGGACAAAGAAAATGACTGATGAATCAGAAAAAGGTCTATGATTACGAGATTATGAGGGAGAAAAGAAAAGGACTCAATAATGAAAAGGGCTCAATGGGTTTATCATATTATGGCTCCACAGAATAGAATACAATAGAAAATAGAAAACAGAGCATTCTGGTTTGGGCCTACTCTTCCCCACGCCGGAAAACGCACTCACTTTGCCCTTTATTATATATTTGGGTTCATCATTCAAAGCGAATGCAACTTCTCTTCGAGATAGAGACACCCTCACTCACTTTCTTATTACGTGTGGCTGGACCACTACAACAATGCTGCGGACCAAATATAAGTTGTGAAAAACATGACCGCAACAACTAAATGTTGTTGGGACCTTTTTTTTGCATCAGAAAAAAAAAAAAAAACATCATAAGAGACAATTCACACCTTCTATGATCTATAATTTCTAACACGTGCAACCTTTCTCCACCAATCATTCGTATTAGACATTTTCAAAGACCTTTTGGGCCCATAAACAATGAGGCCTGGCCCGAAGGCCCATTCGGGAGGAAGAGACGTTTCCGACCATGAACATCCTAACAGAATCCCAACGGTTTTAACATTGACGAAGAAGAGATTAAAGAGTTGACCACGTCCAATCCCCTTGAAACACCGCCACGTGTCCTCTTGTTTTCTATAACATTGATCCACTTCCTTCCTTCTTCTTCATTCAATCCAATTCCCTCACTGAGGAGAAATCATCATACAATAATATTATAGTAATAACCACAATGCCCACTGTTGCTGCTCCCCCTGTACCTCAAATTCAAAACACTACTGACCATGAAATTGAATCTCCCAAGAAGAACAGAATCCAGGTTTCCAACACCAAGAAACCCCTCTTCTTTTACGTCAATCTTGCAAAGGTTATATCTATCTATTTCTCTTTCAATTCTCTCTCAAAAAGATTCCTTCTTTCCATCTTCTCTCAAAAAGATTCCTTCTTTCTTTGAGCCAGAGGTACATACAGCAGCGCGATGAGGTTGTGCTTTCTGCTCTTGGAATGGGTACGTCTTCTTTACAAAGATCAGATGCAATTTTGATTCATGGGTTGTTAAACTAATGCAAATCTTCTCTCAACAGCTATAACTACAGTTGTTACGATTGCCGAGATTTTGAAGAACAATGGATTTGCTACTGAGAAGAGTGAGATTCATTGTTTGTTCTGTTATGTATATATATATGGTTGATTTGTTGTAGTAATTTTGATGAATGTTTTGTGATGTAACAGAAGTTTCTACATCTTCTGTTAGCATGAAGGATGAGAACAAAGGTCGCCTGGTGCAGAAGGCTAAGATTGAAATTGTTCTAGAGAAATCCGAGAAGTTTGACAATCTTATGGCTCCTACGAACACTGAATCAAAATCAGCTGCGAATGAAAAAAGCAAACAGAAATGACAGACGTAGGAGATCTGGGTGAATGTGCACCTTAACTAGTTAACATCCATATTCAAATTTTCTTTTGTGCTGTTTGCATTCATAGAAGTACGTAAGTGGATAGATCTTAGATTATGGTTTCATTGATCACCCACGACAAGAGGAGTCATAAAGTTACAAACAATACCACGCACTAGGTTTTCACATTTCCAAACTTCAATGTTGTCACTTTCAAAAGTCATTCCTTGACATATTTATGTTGATAATGATGATTGCATAAATTCATTCATTATTTTTCTGCATTAAATATTTTTATAACAGTTTTATAACGTTGTTAGTGCTTGGTACGAACCAATTCAAAATATTACTAAAATGTAGTTAGAATACTTGAGTTTTCATAAAATAAAATGTGATCTCATACCATCAAATTGTTATATTTTTTTTAAAACTGATTTTCCTGATAAAATTGACCCCTTTTTTGTGATTTTTCTATATATATATATGAGATTATAAAAATGTTAAGTTAAATGATGGGAGAAAAAAAACCAGATATGAAGTATCAAAAGGGGCTATTCATTTTTTTGTCTTAAGAATAAAAAATCAAAATAGTACTCACCCTTTTCTTATCTTATGAGCTAAAACTAAATTAACAAAATATGAAAAGTTTTCTTTTAAAAATAAGTAATATCTAACTTTTTAAGCTGAATCACATATAAAATCATTCTCAAATCAATGTTTCTCACTTAAATTAATCCTGAAATAAAGTTATATTATGAAGGAAGCAACTTTCTTACGTAATATATGATTAACTTTTCTTTTAGGAATTGAAAAGAGTGGTTAAAGAGAAAAGTTGACAAATATTTTAAAATAAATTATTGACTAGAATATTTAAACTTAACTTATTTTCACAAAAATAATTTTATAAGGTAAAATTTGTATGCATTTTATATATTCTAAATTAATATTATTATTAGTTGATATAGAACTTCTAACTCATATCCTTCATCACAAATATACATGAAACTAGGTATTAATATATAGTCTAATAACAACTTAGTAGGTGTAATAATATGTCCCATAAATAACAAATTTCTAAGATAAACTCTAATTCATGACTTGAAAATTTAATTCATCTTATAAACCAATTTTGTAAATTAGGTTTAAAATTCAGCTTTAACATGATATTAAAATAAATTAGAGTTTATTTTAACGAAATTTGTGTTTGTTTGACATGTTATTCCATTTCTATCAAAATTTTATTACTTCATCTATTCTTAGATTCAAAATATATATATATATATATATATATATATATATATATATATATATATATATAAAATAAACCTTATATCTGTTTCAACAATAATAGAAAAACTAAAAGACATGAAAATAAAAACGATATCTAGCACAAAACTACTGTCCATTATGAACAATGCTAACAAAAGCCAATAAATAAGAGAACAACAACTTCTATAGGACACATGTTGAAGATCCGCACAGAACTTGTCACTGTAGCACCTTTTTTAGCATGTTCGTCTGTATCTGCATTATCCCATCCAAAATGTGTTGAAACTTCTTAATTTTATGCACTAGAATCTGCTGAGGATAAGATGAGTCGAACGATCACCTCTCTGAATAAGATCCAAAGCCGTTGAAGAGTCCAATTCACATATTAATTGAGACTGAAACCTTTGTTTTTTGGCTAATTAAAGTGAACCCTTACAAAATTGCATGCAGTTCATCAATTATATATTTGGAAAATGATACTTTGACATCTAAAATGTGACAAATTTTTGACACCACCATGTGTCGCATTCTGGATGGACCACATGTTTTCGAAACCAAAAATTGAAAGCGATTTTAAAATCTAAAAATGAAAGCTACTCTTCAGATCCCTTTCGATGCATAATTCACATCATTTCACCTTTTTCTAATTAACATGTGGATCACTCAAAATGTGACACGTGACGGTGTAAAAAATTTGTCACATTTTGGATGTGAAATTATCATTTCCCTATAGATTTATATCCACAATACCATGATATTTAATTACTTAATTAACATTTGAGTCAAGAAATACACCACCAAAACTAGTTTTTTCTTGTGTTTCTAAACCAACTCGCATTTGTATTTAAGATAATGATATTTTGACAACATTTTAACATCATCTACGCGTCATTATGTGATTGGTCCATGGTGATGTTTATGGTTATTATTATTATTGATTGCGGAGTAATTTTGGACCAATCACATAATGATACGTAAATGATATTAAAATCGTTTAAAAAAAAATGTTCTCAAAGTATCGTTATCCTTCCTTCCTTGTATTTAACTTTAAAACATGTTTAAGAGAGAAACACAACACACATATCGAGCTTCCAACTCCAACTATATATAATGAATAGAATAAAATAATATATTCACACAAAGTCTAATTTTAATGTTTAATTTTATGCAAAATTATTAAAATTCATCTATACAGATCAAAAAGTAACGTGAACAAAATTTCCTTAACACACTACTTTTATTTTTCACACGAAAAAAATAATATTAAATAATTGTATCGTCTTTAATTATCAAAAAATATTGACTTTGTAGCTTCTTAGAGAAAAAAGATTGAGAAACACTTATAAGAGACCTATTAGTGCTCACAATCTCTATGTTTACCGACAAACAAATGTCTCTTTGATGCCTTATACACTTGAAAATAAAGGGATTTTTATTTAATGTATAAATATTGATAAAATCTAACAATTATAGAACATGAACACCAACGTGTAAGACATTGTTTTGAGTTTAAGTTTCTACTGGTCTTTTTTTTTTTTTTTTTTAATTTAGTTTTTTTTTGTCTTTTTAGCAATGGGTTTTGTTAATTTAGAGATTAAAGTTTCCACATCTCTTTAATTTAAAAATAGAAACTTATATAACTTATGTTTTCAATAAAATGATATATTATTGCATCTTCAATTTTAAATACATTTTGTATTTTAATGAAGTACAACTTACTACTTACTTGTGTTTATTATTTAAAACTTAAATGAAAAAATACAATTAATTTTTACATACAAAAAAAAATAATAATCTTTCGCATAAAAATTGAATAATTTTGGTAAAAGAAATCATAAAACAATATTGTTGCTAAGTTAGTTCGTTATAAACAGTTATATATTTTAGAAAAC
The DNA here is from genome assembly GCF_000741045.1 of Vigna radiata var. radiata. NCBI lineage: Eukaryota > Viridiplantae > Streptophyta > Magnoliopsida > Fabales > Fabaceae > Vigna > Vigna radiata. The sequence goes on along the minus strand of NW_014543600.1, from coordinate 52,341 downwards.
ATCATTTTAATATAAAATAAATAGTTATGTAATTGATGGTTGAACTATTAACTTATCACTATGTTTATATGCAATTTTAATACGAATACAAACCTAACTTAAAAAAAAGTGTATTTTAAATCACGAATATAGTTTTTATTTTAAAATATGGTTTAAAATTAAATTTGTATATTTTAAAACTTTATTTGGCAAATGTTTCCGTCAAAGGAGGGATGATTAATTTCCGGGAAAAAAATTGTTTATTGTGTTCGGAAAAATAAATTCCGGAAGTGACAAAGGCCGTGTAAGAAGAAAATGGTACGATGCAGAAGAAATTACCAATTTTTTTTTTTTTAATTAGCCCGCTTCTGATATAAAATAAGGGAGTTACTCCCTGTACCTCCCCAATTCCAACCCCCACCCCCCAATTTTTTTGGATTTTTTTTTAAATACAAAATTAACCTTTATGTTTTTTTTTATTTTTACCGTTTTACCCCTATTTACTAAAGTTAACCTACTCTTTTACAGTCTGTCTCAGTCAAAACACACAGACTCAGATTCCTCTCCTTCGTATTCCCACCCCCACCCCCACCAAAGCTTTTGAAACGCTCATCCTCCAAACGCTCTCTGCAACTCTCACTCTCCCATTTATACGTTAAAAATATATTTAAAAATAATACATCAAAACATATAAATTCCATTATTAAAATATCTGAAAATTAATATAAAAAGTAAACTAATGAAAACAAATCTTAAAAATGGAATGGGGGGTGGGGGTTAGAATTGGGGAGGTACAGGGAGTAACCCCCATAAAATAATTGTAACACAAATTTCTTCTTGCACTCCATGTTTCATTCGTGCACATTCATAGATGTGATTAAATGACTATTTTATCCTGAATAAATAATTCTGAAACACATTCTATATTTAATAATTTGAATTTTTTCGAAATATATTTTTAAATTCAAAAATACATTTAGAATTATATAATCCAAAAAATATTGAAATCAACATTACATTTCGGATTGTGTAATTTAAAATGTATTTTTAAATTCAAAAATATATTATAGATTACACATTTTAAAGTATCTCTCGATCCAAAATATCCTTTATTATTGATTTTATCATGGTATAACTGAAATTTTAAAATAACATGGGGATGTTAGAAGAAAATAAGGGTGCAATAAGAAATTCCAGACGTTTGATTTCTTAATTATTATGGGAAGCATTATTTTCTTTTATTTTCAATGTAATTTAAATTTTAAATACATTATCTATTATTTCTTTTTTCAGTTTGCTCTTTAAACAGTTTTCAATACATGGTAATAATTGAAATAAAAAAAATATAATTGAAAAAAATGTGATCTTGAAATTTAAGAAATGACCAGTTAAAACATCACGTTAATTCTAAGATTCCAATATAAGTGTCTAACAAAGGGCAAATTAATTTAAGAAAATAATATTTCATTTATTATAATTAATTATTATGTTGGTAAACACACACCCAAAAAGAAAAATCTTAAAAGGTTATCTTTAATTTATAGGAAGAGTACCAATTTATATTTGAGAAATGCTTATAATAATTTTATTACTGCATTATCTTTTTGGCTTGCTTTATAAGAATTAAAAAGCTAACAAATCTATGAGAAACTCTTGGTCTTTAAAAGACCAGAAACACTTCCTATAAGGTCAATTTCCTTGTTTTTTCAAAGGTCATTTAAATGTCTTTTTCTCTCATGTTAAAAATGTCTTTGAAGCATTTGTAGAGTAAATTCTAGCATGAGCTCACAGCAATTTTCCTAAATTATTTAATGAGTAAAAGATAGATTTTCTTCTTAATTAAACTATTTATTGAAAAACTCAAGAATATAAATTTTATTGTTTTATAACATATGTTTTGGTTATTATTGAAATTCTATGAAAATATTTTATTCCCTTTATGAAGCACCTTGTAAATTTAATATATTAAAAGCATTTGTACTAAACATTAAACCTTTTCAGTTATATTTCTTATATAAAATTTTAAATTAATTATTATACAAAATTCCACATTAATTAACATAAAAAATAACCTATATTCAATAATTTAATTAATTATATTCAATTATTTACTTTTTGAGTTAACAGTTAAAGGGAAAAAGCCAAATATAGGAAGAAGTTTACTTAGTGGTTGGATGACAGATAGTATCTATCTATTTATCTATCTTTCTGCTCCATCGGTTTCTCATATATAAGACTTCTCCTTTCATTCATCATCGTTATTTGCTTCTCTTCTCTCACACTTGCCTTTCTTCTTCTTCTCCTCCTCAACTCAAAACCCTAGATTTGTAACTGTACCTCATCCTCTTTCCAATCAAGGTTTTTTTACACACTAAGCTCACTTGTTCAATAATTTACTATTCATTTCTTGTGGCGATTAAGTGCTTCCATTTTAGATCCAGTTGATTTGAATCCTTCTTGTGCCTTCGAGATAGCGTGTGATGTGATGTTACGTTTCGTTTGTCATATATGTAATAGTGCTTGCTGTGTGTTTTGGCAGTGAAAACCTCGATGGCTGAAGTAGATCAGAACGCGAGCGCTGAGCATGAGGCGGAGGAAACAGTTGAGGCGGAATTGCAAGGTGACGAAGAGCCGGTTGTGGCTGAGAAGAAATGGCCGGGATGGCCTGGAGAGAGTGTGTTTCGGATGTTAGTTCCTGCGCAGAAGGTTGGGGGCATAATTGGACGTAAAGGAGAGTTCATTAAGAAAATCGTGGAAGAGACACGAGCTCGCGTTAAAATTCTTGATGGTCCTCCTGGAACTGCGCAAAGGGCTGTAAGTCTCTTCTACTTCACTCATCGTCATATTCTCATACAGTCTGTCTTCTTCAATTCCTCTTATGTGTATCTTGCTGTCCAGTTAATTGCAACTTGTTTTTTTTTTCTTTTTTCTTTTGTTGAGGGTGATACGTTTTGATATTATTTTGTTGTTGATACTTCAGCTGCTTGTTGTTGTGCCAGTATTGATCTGGAATCTTTAATGTGCTCTTGTGTCTCCTTTTATTTTCTTCTGTAATGCACTTGTTTTATATTATGATTTTTAGAGGTTTTGGTTGACCTTCTTGGAGATCGGAATAGTGGAAGATGTTCATTATTTGCTTTTCTTTGAAGGCTCGTGGTGATAGAATTGAGTTATATGTTTTATCTACAGTTTAACCATTATTGGATTCGATATCAGAAATGAACAGAAACTGTTTCAATTCATGTGGATCTGCTTTTTGGAAGTTAGGGCTAATGTGGTAGATGTTTACCTTATACTTATGCATTAGGATATTTTTCTATTTAGTCTTTGTCCTAACTGCTTATAACATTTACATCAGAAAACATTAAGAGAGTTAAAATTCCTTTGCATATATTGGAGGTTTGATTCCTCTTGAAGAACTGAAATTAATGTTTCGTGCATCACTTCAGAGTAATTAGTGCTACTAATTTTCCAGTGGAATTGAGACTGTGGTTGGGTCAATGATGTTATGAGGGATAACAAATAGTGGTTCTCTTTCCTTCAGCTATCTTTCATGACATTTCCGGTGTCCACTTGTTGTACCCAGAAATTTTAATTAAAAATATTGCAGCAATAAAAAGTATAGCTTGTTCATGGTCTAAAACTCTATAGTGCAACCTTACTCATGTGCTACAATAAAAAAGAAAAAAAAAAAAAAAACTTAGGAGAAGAAGATGAAGCTAATTCGAAATGAAGATTAATGGCAAGAATCCACAGAATATGAATACAATTCTGACGGAAAATGAATCTGTGCAGGTTCAATGTTCCAATTTTAAAGGCAACGACTCAATCATCAATTAGGTCCCAATATTGAAGAACCAAAGTTTCAGATTCAGGGATCAGCATTGAGCATTGCGAAGTGCTGAAACGTTTGTTTGCATGTACCACGAAGCTCTGCATTCCATCTGGTAAATTCAAAACCTGGATGATTGATGTCTTGCCGCAGATTGCAAGCAATGAAAAGAAACTTATAACCAAATCTAATACTATACTTAAACCATCAAAACTGGAGTGTTTTTTCTGTTGTTATACATGTTAGTGGATAAAAAAGAATACAAAAACTACTTAGGTCTATCAATCAACTCAGTTATAACACATGAATGCACTCTCGTAAACTGAAATCCAATTGTTAAGGAGTTAGAAGGCACTTCCATTGTTACGTGCATCTTACATCTTGTGACATGTTATAAGAGTTGTTGCTCAATTAGAATTATTACATTTCAGCTTGAGGCTTCCATTTTTGCACGTCTTAGATGGTTGAATAAAAGCAGCTATGAGGATTTTTTTTTTTTTTTTTTGTGGCATATGTAACTTATGGAGCTATTTCATATACTAGTAGAGGGATAGGAAGAGAAATTTTAGGTGATGTGCTTATAGATCACTACTGAAGTAAGAAAAATGGGTGGAGGCATGGGAAGCTGTGTATAAGGTGTGGAAACGGGCAGAGAAAGGGAAGATGGTTCCTTGGTCTGGTGAAGAGTTACGGCTGTGCAAGCTACAAATTATACCTTAGATTTCCATGGTTAAGTCTAAACTCACATTTTAAGATTTATTGAGGAGGCTCATTAAGATCTCATCTCAATCACGTTCCATCTATTCATTCCAGTTGCTTCTAATGAACATCGTGTTTTCATGGCTGGTTCTTAACCAAGAGCTGTTTAACATTTTAATTTTCAGATATTACTATCTGGTATGGTTAAATTGTTAAGGAGCTCATCGTGAATAAATACCCTTGAGAATTTGGCCATCAGTAATCTTAATAGTGGTATGTGATTCCCGTTGCCAATCTCACTTAGTGGGCTGAGATAATTAGTGCTATTGTACCATCAGATCAGTTTGTTAATGTAGATTAATTAGGTGAAGAGTTATTGTGATGAGGTCTTAACCATAATGAGCTGTGGAGCTGTTAGACAACTGATCTGATGGTAAAGGATTTCTTCTGGCATTTTTTTGATAGGTAAGGATGTTATAGATATTAATATTAATTGGGGGAAGAAAATGTCACAGAAAAAGAATTTAAATTATTACATTTTGAAATATTCAAAATTGCTTGCTTGTTTGCTTTCTTGCTGAGCTTGACATTATAGTTGACATGTAATATCCTTGGTAATTAATGTTTTTGTTTGGTGTATTACTGTCAGTTAAAGTTGATTTATTTTGTTTTCCACCCTAATGTTTATGTATTCTTGTCATACCTCAATATTAGAGATACTGTGCTGTTGGTTGATACTGTAATTCATTCATTTTGACTAGGTAATGATATCAGGCAAAGATGATCCTGATTCCTCTCTTCCTCCTGCTGTGGATGGCTTATTGAGGGTTCATAAGAGGATTATTGATGGTTTGGAGAGTGATTTTACCCATGCTCCTTCAGGTGTGGCTGGGAAGGTTTCTACTAAACTTCTAGTGGCAGCCTCACAAGCAGGAAGTTTAATTGGGAAGCAAGGAGGAACTGTAAAATCAATCCAAGAAGCATCCAATTGTATTGTTAGAGTTCTTGGAGCAGGTTCTTGCTTTTTCATATAACATTTTCTCATGTAGTTGTTAATTCTTCAATATTGTGTTTATTCATTATGTTAGAATTCTGTAATTTCACGGATTTCATTTTGGTTTTTATAGTCTTAACATGGTTTTAAGCTATGACCGTTACAATCTAATTATAGTTTAAACCATGACTTTGGTTTCAATTCAAGATTGCTACCATCCAATTATAGTTTTGAACATTCTGCAATCTTCATTGTCTATCCTTTCTTAACTGAAAACTATTGCAGGAATAATTTACTGGAGTGGTATGAACGAATTATGGAGAAAATAATATCTATTACTATGTTCTGGTTTATGCTTTCAAATATAGTCTACTGAAAATTTGAAGCTCTTTTCCAATCTTTGCATTTTGTCCGTCTGTTTGACATTCTCTAGTTGCTAACCATCTGCATCGTCTTTCTCTTCTGCAGAAGACCTCCCAATTTTTGCTCTTCAAGATGACAGGGTGGTTGAAGTAGTTGGGGATGCTACTGGAGTACATAAGGCACTAGAGTTAATTGCTTCCCACCTAAGGAAGTTTCTAGTTGATCGCAGTGTAATTCCAATTTTTGAAATGAATGTAAGTCTGATTTCACCTTACACTCGTGAAGAATCTTTCTTTTTAATAAGATGCAAAATGCTTCTAAGAGCCTGTTTGCTTAGATTTTTTTTCAGGACAAAAGCATGTTTTAAAAAAGTTAGTGCTTGTTTGAAGTTTTGAAAAGAAAACAGATATTGAATAAATCAATTTTGTTGTTATTTTGAGTTGCTTCTGAACAAAAAAGCTAGCTATTTAAAATAAAAGAACTTTTTTTTTATATTGTTACCAAATAAAAATAGCTTATACTTTAAAAATAACTCTGGAAAACAAATTATTTCTTTAATGCATCCTTAAATCACCTTTTTATTATAAAAGTAACGAGATATACGTTATTATTTCTCCAGATGCAAATAGCCAATCCCCATCACGCAGAGCCCATGCCACCCCACCAATCTTGGGGTCCACCACAGGGCCTTCCTCCAAATACTGGTGGAGGTCCTGGTTTTGGACCTCCTTCTCAGTACGTACCACCTCCACGACAACTTGATAATTATTATCCACCAGCCGAGATCCCTCCAGTCGAAAGACAGCCCCATCAAGGTATATCTGCATATGGAAGAGATGCTTCAATAGGCATTCATGCATCTTCAAATACTCAATCTGCACCTTCTGTAGTCACTCAGGTACATGTGCTTCTTGGAAAATTTTATTGTAGTAATTTTCACAGAATTCTGAAATTGTTCTTAGAAAATTGAGTTTTTTATTTTTTATTTTTTTTTGTTGAGATTTTGTTGACTGGCGTTTCTTCAATTTGCTCTATAACTGTTGTGAAGATGATGCAAAGTGCACAAATACTTACATTTTTGCTTAAACATTTACCTAACCAAAGTATGTGAAATATCTTGTCAATGTCATCTTCGGTTGTTGAGATTAGATGTGGTCTTCTGTTCGATTAGTATTTTATGACTTCAAAAGGAATTGTGGGTGCAGGCAAACACTCTTGTCTAGTATGTATTCATGTTTGGGATAGGAGAATATGCAATATATCCTTGTTACTTAGACCTGAGTTCCAGTTCTTTATAAAATGTATTACATTTTAATCATGATGAATTTTTTTTGCTATTTTGGCAGATCACGCAGCAAATGCAAATTCCTCTCTCGTATGCTGATGCGGTCATTGGAACGGCAGGGGCGAGTATAAGCTACATCAGAAGAGCTAGTGGGGCTACTGTTACCATACAAGAAACAAGAGGTGTTCCTGGGGAGATGACTGTTGAAATCAGTGGAACTGCATCTCAAGTCCAAACAGCTCAGCAACTGATACAGGTATTCTGCACGTCTTGTAAATATTTTTTCAGTGGTAGTTAATCTTTTATCTTATTGCAGTATGAAATTATTTTTGTGAAAAACTGTTTGCAGTGTTCACAGGGGACATAAAATATTTATTGCCGAAGTTTCATCAAGATTAATCTTTGTAACTAAAAATGGAGAAAACTATAAGCTGGTGGAATTTCAAATTACAGTTATCCGTCACAAAGTATCATATTAAAAAATTGGGAGTAAAATTCTAATATATTTTTTTCTTCCAATCTTTCCTGTTTACTCACTCATTTAATTTTCAATCTTATTTTATTTCTGAAGAGAGGCTAAAGGTTTTTCTTAGTTTGATGCTAATATTGCTGTATGTATTATAAGTTTGTTTGTGTTTATAAGAAAAAAGTATTTTTAATAAAATAATCATTTTTTTTAATCACAGACAAATAGATCCCATGTGAATGTTTGAACTGGTTTAATGCATGTCTGGTAATGCCTAAATTTAGATACACAGTCGTTTAGTTTTCAAAATTTCTCTATTAGAAAGTTAGTAAAAGTAAGTTACTTCTTTTAAAATGTTAAACCAAACTTGCACTTGCCTCACGTGATTATTATTAGTATGCATGGTAATCAAGTAATTCAATTAATGAATTTGATGCAGAATTTTATGGCTGAAGCTGCAGCAGCAGCTGGTGGGGCACAGGCACAGCCGCAGGCAGGTGGACCTACTGCAGACCAAGGATACAGCTCTTATCCTGCCCACGCTTCTGTGTATGCATCTCCTCCTTCCAATCCAGGACATGCTGGAGGCTATAGCTCCGTTTATGGTGCAAACTATGGCTACTAAATTTAACACTTCTACTATTTCATTGTAAAATGCTGGGAACAGACTCAATGTAATAATTTAACAAATATTAGATTATTGTGTGACCCTTGTATTGTGTTGTACTCGTAGTCATTTCAAAGATTAAACATACCTCTCATGTATCATCATCTCTATTTTCTATAATTTTGTCTAGTACCGGTAATATTTAGTTTTTCACGAGTTTACCTCGCACTTTTTCGCTGACTTCCATCTTAATAACAAAATATCTTTAAAAACAATAATCCTTACAAATCTATCGGAATTTTATGGATGACATTAATATTTTTTCAGAAACCATCACAACATTAATGAATTTTTACTAATATTGTACAATTATTTTCAGGAAATTTGTCAACCATTACATCCTTACTTGTAATAGGATAATTGTAACATAATGCAATTAATTAAGAATAGTAAATAAATAAGGGTGATGACTCAATTCAGCTATTTCTTTCCCATCAAATATTTATAATACATTTAAGTTTGTTGCGATTCAAAACTAAAATCATTAAAAGTAAATGAACTTCATTTATTCCTCTGCAATAAATAAATGCTCAATCAAATATGTCTCACTTAGTAAAAATGAACTATGCATCAGGTGATTGTAGAGTGATTGTTTAGATTAGCATAAATCAACATGAATCCTTTCATATAATTCTTTGTCTGAGGGTGATTTATTCCTACCAATTTTGATTGCTAATGGCTTATCAAATTCTACTTATATTCAAATATCTATCATGATTTTGCATTTCTATTCAATTATTTTATGTAAACGATGCGCAGTTTAGGCATAATTGTTATTATACACATTCACTATCATAGCTTTTTTGGTATAAGATGATTGATAGTATGCTGTTTGAACCAGTTTACTTTCCGAAGCCAGAAATGAATCTTCCTCAACAAGGTGCCGACAATAAAATTTTCTAAAAGATTTTAGGATGGAATAGCATAATAAACATTTATAGGGTTTACTATTGGAATAAAGTGGCTTTTGCTAGAGAAATAATGCCAAATGCGAATTACCATTGAATTATTATCAGAAGAAAAGAAAATATACGGAATGTACGACTACATATCCGAAATATACCATCTTTTCATTTTCTTGAATAGACATATATTACCATCAATAGACAAAACAAAGCACAAAAACATGGCGTTACTTTTATGATGGACATTAAAAAACTATATCAAAATAAATCTGTGAAACTCAAACTTATATTACATTTATAGATTAGGTTGAATGAAAAAACTATATCAAAATAAATTCATTTTAATTAAAAAATGATAAAAAAATCATTAGACTAAAAAAAATTAAATTATTTTTTAAAGTTTTATAAGTTTTTTTTTATTTAATATCTATCCCAATCCTACTCAAAAAAAATTATCTACTATGCACACTTACACATTATAGAATCAAAACAAAACCATAATATTTATGATATTGATATTTGAATAATACCCCTGGTTATAGAATATTTGTACTAATAAGTCATGCGTGTGAGGTTTATCTTGATCTATTTTTGGAATATTTCTATTTGGTTAGACATGTATATGTTGTGGATTTTATGTTGAAGAAATGCATTTCATACCTTTTATAATGCATCTTTTAATGGTATACCGACACATTTTCCTTGTGAGATGCCTTTACAAGATTGTATCCGAATGTCTTTCTTTAAGGTTGAAATTGGTTTTACATAAGGTAATAGATGAGACCCAGTCTACATTTTTGGAGGGTAAAGGGCTGCTTGACAGCGTACTAGTGACCAATGCGATAGAAGGATTTCACTGTAGCACAGTTGAAAACATGGGAGGGGATTACTTGTAAAGTATCATAGTATTTTAACAACACTTTTTAATAACTTTTTAACAATAGAACACGTGTCATTATTTTATTTGTTTGTTTGAATTTATTTAAAAAAAAACATATTTGAAACGACCAATCATAAGCTATCACATATGTGTTATCAGAAAAGTGATCAGAAAAGAGTTGTTAAAAGAACTTTTTTCACTTGTAAATATCCAAAAAAGCACAGTATATCTAAAAGGAAAAAGTTTCTTTAACAACGCATATGTGTTAGTTTATGATTGGTTCGTTTCCAATTTTTTTTTTAATAAATTTAAATAGACGAATGAAATAGTAACATGTGTCTGTTGTCAAAAAGTTGTTAAAAAGTATTGTTAAAATATTAGGATCCTATCCAAAAAGACACAGTATATCTGCTCCCCTTTCTATGAATCTATAAGGTAACAAAGATTGATGAGGGGTGTAGGCATAAAAGGTAATACTAGGACTTGAGCTTTTATTACATTGTTTACTCTTTACTTTATGTCCATATATGTATGGGTCCTGTTATTTTAACAACCATTTTTTAACATTCATTTGACAAAGCTTGTTGTCAAGTTTCAATTAGTCCTTTTTAATTTTTGGTTTTTAAAAAGAAGTTGTCCTCGAAAGTGAAAAGGATTCAGAAAATTGAATTTCCAACTATACCCCTGTCTTGTTTCACTAGAAATGAAGCTTCTCTCTTCATTTTCACAAAAAAGCTTCGTCCGTTTGCGTCTTCGTTCTCGTTGTGGGTGTTTGTAGTTGGTTCTCGTTGTTCTCGTTGTGGTTGTGGGCGTTCGCAGTTGGTTCTCGTTGTGGGTGTGGGTGTTCGCAGTTCGTTCTCGTTGTGGGTGTGGTTGTTCGCAGTTCGTTCTCGTTCTAGGTGTTCGAAATGGCAAGTTCCGGTCAACATCTTTGTTTAACCAAGGTAAATGCCTTTTTTCACTAACTTCTTCTCAGTTTGAGTTTCGTGGTTTTCGTTTTGGTGTTTAAATTTGTGTTGTTTTCGTTGAGCAGTTGAGCATTCGTCACTCATTTTCAACAAAGGCGATTCTCAACGAGACTTTGGGAGAAAGGATGAAAAACTGAACGAAAGATGAAAAATGAAAGCGCGAAAATCAAATTTCATATATTCACATTTCCAAAATTACTATCCGCAGAATTTTTAAGAGTGTTTTTTCCTTCAATGAAACCAGCCAACATACACTCGTATATGGATCCTAATATTTTTTTAACTCGACTGTTATGTTTTATGGTTGTCTTTAAGATGAAACTGGTTGCACAATATTATACATGTTAATGATAGTGAATATGAACCATAAACTATTTTTACTAAAAAAAATGACAATCTTTATATATATCTTACACTATAACATCTTTTGATTCACGTTCATCTTCTTTAACCACACTCTTTTTCTTCATTTACACTTGTCTTCTCATCTTTTTTTATTCCTTATACATTTCATCTTCTACATTTTCTGTAATTTTTTATTTTTTATATTTTATTTTGTTAAAAATGGAGGCATTGTATTAAATTTTGTTTGGTTACAATTACTAATATCAGCCAAATTAATGCAAAATAAATTAATGTTAAAAGTAGAATTTATCTAGTATATGAGAAGATAATACAAAATTAAATAAATTTAAAATAACAATGTATTAGTATATTCTTGCACTCTATTCTAATTTTAAAATTACTAATTAATTAACATTTATCGTTTTATAGATTGTTGTACATGCAATACAAATTCAATATTTTTAGATAATTAATGAATTTTTAATTGTTAGTATCGATTTTCTTTTTATGATATTAAATATATTGTTTTGGACGTAGGATTGAGTAACTCCAGGAACATTTTTTCACACTTTACTCCTTAGCTCTTGGAGTAACTCTATTCACTTTTAGTTTAAGTCTTTTCTTAGATACTTGTCTTTTCTTGGATATTTATCAAAGGCATTTTGATACTTAACTTAGTAACTAATCCAAACAGTAGTCAGAACGAAGTCTTAAATTTATAATAAATGTAATTACCTATCTTTTATCTTTGATCTCTATTTATAGTTTTTTAGATGACAAAATCTTAATTATGGTTCAATCTTGGTCCTTAAACATTAATTAACATTTACCCTTAACATTGGTTTGCACTGACTTTTAAGAGATGTTTTACTCTTGAGATTGTCGATTTGGCTCCTAATTATGCCTGACCAAACGGCCCTTATCTTGTGTTGTCCGCATTCATAAGTCCACACATATATATAACTAGTTGGTCTTTCTCGATGGCTCCTTTCGCTCAATTCTAACTATGTGACTGCCTGATCATAAAGTGTATATATATATATTTCTTTTTTGTGTTAAACCTTTTAAGACTCTATTTTAAAAAATGGGACATATATAAAATTGAGTGAACTAATAAGTTCCCTTACACGTTTATACCTTATTATATATCTGCACGGATTTTTTTATTTTTTTGAAACCGTTTTGAAAACGCTTTTAAGTAGATGCTGTCCTGCATGCAGATCATTCACCAGTGTACATTTTCCATAACACTTTATGAAAACTATACAAAAACTTCATTCTATCCATCTTCTAGAACATTCTTGTTACTTTACATAATGTAATAACTAGATTAATCCTATAATTCGAAATCATGGTATGAAGAATTCTCCTCCTGCTAAGAATCATTCTGATTAACAACATTAATTTTTAAATTAGATGAAAGTTCTTATGTTTGTTGAGAGGTTTCATAACTTTCAGATCTTGGTATTAAATTATTATTTTTAATTATTTTTCAAGACAATATTTTAAAATAACTAATTCAAAATAAATTTCAAAGTAACTATTATGATAATAATATAGTATTTGTACATTCATTTATATTTATATTAATACAAAATTTAGAATGTATATAGATAAATAAATGAGAAGAAAAATTATATAATAAAGAAAATTCTGTAATACATATATAATATTCTTATTAATTTTATTGAACGGTCTCTAAACACACATTAACAAGGATGTAAAGTGTGTAAACTTATACGAAAATCAATTGATAACTCATTTGCGGATGTTAAAAGCAAACCAAAACTCACTACTGTTAAACACCATATCGAAACATTAATCAACTAATACTAAACGAGTACTTTTATAGATGGTTTGTATGATATGTAGTAGCCATAGGCATGTTTTATAATCCTAGAATGTACTATATATAGAAACAAAATGATCTTATACATTAAATACAATAATTTCAACAAAAATATAATATTATTTTAACAATCACATAGAAACTAAATTTTAAGAATATCTATGGTATTAGAAATAATAATAATAATATCCTTTTAATAACTACTTTTTTAAATTGAAATAATTACTTATAACAAAAAACCATTTTTCAATTTTTTTCTTTTTAATCATTACTTTTTTGAATTCAAATGGTTAGTCATAAAGAAAAAATCATTTACACAATAAAAAAAATGTCTATAATATAATTATAAATTTATTTATTTTTGTGATTACTTTTTCATTGATAGTTTTTATTTGAATAATTAAAAATTATTTTATAATTTAATAAAACTTTTACTATATAATAAAAGAAAAGTATATACACAGATGTATTTTCGTTATTAAGAACACAGGTCAACAAAATTTATGAAACACTGCAAGAACAATCTCTCTCTCTATCTCTCTCCTCTGTGCCACACACAAAGATGATTATATCCAGTTCTTTTAGGTATCTAAGACCAAGGCATTAGTCTTTGTCATTGAGCATACTAGGGGATTTCAATATAAGGATTTTTTTTTTTCATGTGAAGTTAACCAAACCGAAATTATCCACACAAAATTGACCTAAGTACACACAGTACCAACTTACACCATTAAAACACTTATCATTTCAAAATGAATAATCCTTCAAGTCAGATTTTGAGTCGCCTAATTCCATGTCTGCCATGCACTCTTCCTCAGTAAGTGGTGGGAGTTGCCTTGTCTTACGCTTCATATTGTGCTTGTGCCACTCACTCTTGTGATGATCCCTGTATAGCTTAGAGTCATCAAAAGAAACATTACATGTGTTGCACTTGTTTTGCTTTTGTTGTCCCTCAGTAGTAGGCCTACTCGTGGATGAAATTGTTTGTTTCTGAAGTTTCTCATTCAGTTCAACCACAGAATCATGAGTTTCTTTGGGCAAAGGTGCAGGCATATCCTCATAATCATTGTATTGATCCACGTGCGTATCCCCCTCCACATACAAAGAGTGAGCAAGAACTTCAAATCTTCCATGCATCTTATTCATAACAAAGTCGTGACAATCCTTATATAGACCAGGTTCCATTTCAAAAACCTGCAATTCAAATCCAATCAGAGAATATACCATTATCCCTCAACACGTTAGCAAATTGCATGTATCTACAACTAACCACAAGTGGCAAAAATATTCTATATAAATACCATAATTAACTAAAAGCAACAGCGGAATGTCATGCTATTTGTAACTTCATTTACTAATGAACATGGCTTAAACTTGAACAATAACCACATACAATGTCCGAAAGAATGTGACTGACCAAATACTAGAATTAGATCATCAACACAACTACTTGAAAGTGGACCTTTCGTTAGCTCTCCAAAGCTTATTTTAGCTTATGAAAGTGTCCCGTGACTCTTAAAAGCCCTTTTTATAGCATGTTTCAATAGTCTTTATGTAGAAACATAAAGATTATTTGACTAAGGTTTTAAGTCAAATTTATGAATAAGTTCTAGAATGATAAATGTCTGATAAAAGTGCTTAATTAAGTGGCTTATCATAACACACCCACATAAGAGATGATAAAGACTTCAATAAAACTACCGACCATAGTAATCCTTAGTTTAACTTTCAAGTGATAGTATACAATATGAGAAATATAAATAAATAAATAAAATAAAATAACAGTACAACTAAAATTAAAATAGAATTGACCATGGAACTATCGTTGTTTACAACTATACAAGAAATAGCAAGTACTTACAACAGATAACTGAGCAGAAGATCCTTCTTTAGAAATAACGGTAGCATTCCATTCCTTCAGCTTTTCCAAAAGATTAGGCAATTGGTCCTGAGGAGCAGTAGCACGTATTCTCAATGGACATCGTTTTATAGGGAAGTGCTTTTGAAGTTCTTGAATTAACTCCAGAGCCTGTATCATATACAAAACATCAGAATAACTTTCATAACTTGTATTGCCAATCATCATAACATCATTGTAACAGTTAAATAAATGAGAAGATCGTAGCATAGAATCATTTAGAGAAATGGAAAGAGAAACCTGCTTCTTGGAGGTGCTGTGTGGATCAACAGCAAAATGGATTTCCCGCATGAGGCGTTCAATCATACTGATAGTATAAGGGCGTTGAGTCTCAGTATTGTATGTCTTGTGCATTACGATGGTTGCAATATCCCTGAACTGACTCGACAACAGTGATTCCCTCTCTTTCCCAGCTACCTGAAGCTCCCCTTTCTTTAAAATCTGCTCCCTCAAAAAAACAAAAAAAAATAAAGAAAAATATTATTGTTATTATTATAAACTTCTGATTTGAGGCTTCCTTACTTACATCTAAGCATATATTGGTCTGGTCATCAGTGCCAAAAGCTGCAATTAAATCTTTGGACTTGGCGAGAACCCCTTTGGAAACATTAGAATAAACAGTATGGGACTGCAGCACTTCATCCAGATCTTTTTCCCTGTTGATAGAAATTCAAATGTAATGGGAAATATGAAGATTCTGTAGCATATGTATTATTAATAATGAAGAGAGGGGTAAGAAAGGAGGCTACACTCCAGAACGCCAAGAGAGGACAGTGTTAGGATAGCATGCAATTTCAAAGCGCATGCCATGCTTCTTCAGCCGCACCACTGCCACATTTGTTAGCCTCTTCTGCCCTACAGGCTGCACTAGTGTTCTAGACATCTCTTTCCTTTCTTTGTTACTTTATGCCTCCTCTGTGCTTCTTCCTTGGTTAGGCTGAACCTTGATGAATGAGAAAAAAAATATTAAATAAATAAAACACTGTTTCACTGTAAACACTATCTTTTAATCCTTGTAATTATCTTAATGGAATTCACAAACTTATCCATTACATGCATGCAAGCAAGTTGATGCTTTGGGCTACAAATAGTAAGTCATTAGGGGCGTGCAGCTACGTTTGTCAACAGTGGACAAGACTGCCAAGATTGGCTTTAGTTGTAACATTCCAATTCTGAGAGTCCCGCTTATACGATAGAATTTGAAATTTTCACAAAACGTTTATAAAGTTTCCCAAGAAAGACAACTAAATATTAATAGTTGCACGACCATTATATTAATACATAAATTAATCTACAGAGTTAAAGTTTACACAGACCTCAAATCGTTATTACATTATACATAAATGTTTACAAAACCCCTTTCATCTTTAACTCCCCCCCTCTCAAGCATCCACAAGATAATTCTCTGCACCTGCATAACTGTATGCTCCAGTATAACATTAGAATTATACGATAATCATAGTCACACACACAAACCACAAACAAACGTATGGATGAGCTAACGTCTAAAACACATATATAACCAAACAATCAAATACAATGAAATCATAAAAACAATGTTAGGAATACCTAACAGTAGCCAGAAGAAAGGAGAGAAGTAGGAACCGGTAGCCAAAAGGGAGGAGGGAAGTATAGCCGAATGGTATCCAGAAGGGAGGAGGGAAGTAGAGGTCGAACGGTAACCAGAAGAGAGGAGGGAAGTATAGACCAAACGGTATCCAAAAGGGAGGAGGGAAGTATAGACCGAACCGTATCGAGAAGGGAGGAGGGAAGTAGAGGCAGAGTGGTATAAATAAACCAGTAGATGAAAGGGAAGATGGGATCAAAGGCCGAACAGTATATATATGCTAGTACCGAACGGTAATTAGTCGAAGCAGATTGGGTTATCAGAAAGAATAGGGCACGGGAAGGTGACACTATAAATAGTCTTCTTTTATTTTTGTTAAGTAGGTTTTTTTTTTTTTTTAGTATAGAACTGGGCATATTTGCTAGTGGAGGAAGGTAGGCATCCTTGGGGGAGAGTATACTCGTATTTTTGATACTTTACTGAATCAATAATGCATACATACGTATTTTTCATTCTGTTATTCGAGAGTTGAAGTGAGAAGAGAGTATAGATTAGGTTATTTGCATAAAATAACCTAACACACATCCAATTCATTAGCACATCAATATCTAATGATTACAGCATTCACCATCACAAGTATTATCTGAATAACAACAGAATGCATGTACATAGTCATAATTCTTCACAAATATAGCATACCATTCTCATTTTCAAGTTTCAACATCATCATCATATTTCCCAAGACATTATTCAATCCAACAGATTTCATAAACCAATACTTAATTTGCAACTCAAAATAATTACAAGAGACCTCCCAACCACTATTTAGATGACTTAAATTCATGAACTCTTGCACACACCATGGAGTAACTCATTGACATATTAAAGATGCAATACATGTCACTCTTAAACATAATTTAAACCATAAAATTCTACACTATCAACAAAGTATAAAGAACCAACAACCCTACTTTAACAACCCAACCACGTGATGGATCAACATTGCAACACTTGAACCCAACTATTCCTTTTTCCTAATTTCTAGAATGTTAACATTCACAGTTTGCTGACTCCAAACATACTTAATGCCTTCAAACAATATGCAAGTCATACGCAGTTTTTCCCATTTAATCCAACCCCCAAAACCATTCCAATACTATCCTTATCTTTACTTCTGTTACATCAAATACTAGAACAACCAAAAACATAAACACCTTAATTCATTAATCCCTATCATAACAAAATGGAAATAATAAGTTTCAGATTTAATAAATATAACCTCCCAATCTTAGTTCAATCAATCATAATCCAAATCATATATTCTGTCATTTTAATTATCATACAACTATGTATCAGATTTTTCAAATAGTTTCAACCCATCAACTACTTTCAATAATATACAACACTCTAGAATTATAAGATATCAATTAAACTCATTCTTAACAAACTCAGAGCAGATATCCCTTATCTACTATATATCTTATATCTCAAATAGTTCAAACTACGTCCAGACAAATTATTTCAAGCACCCAACCCTTTACAAAGTATCCCAACATGATTTTATCTACCAAACACAGGCACTGCAAAATATACACAAGATTCCAGCAACTCAAAAACTTGAATTCTATAAACAATTATTTATGCTTAGACTACAATCTTTATTTCATTTCATGTTCCAGACCAGAAAAATATGCTCGATTTAGTACTTCTAATATCATGTTTCCACCTTTAATCCAGTTTCAGAATTTACAATTTCAGCTCAAGCATTACCCATCCCATATACCCATGTTAACTTCCCAATTTCATGTTCCAGTCAATTTATTGATTAATTTCCAACTCCCAATTTGACCCAACCACCATACTCTTACATTCCATAACCTAGAACATTCCAGACCCAAAATCATTTTAATTCACACATTATATAACAGAGCATTAACCAATTATCGATTCCAATATAGGTACACAACGTACTATTCCCAATTTTACAAGTCAAGAAAATTTCCAATTCACTTCAACCAATTAAGTGTTCTCAAACTCAGAAATAATAAAAAGACTATTATACTAACCCAAAAGTATCCTGACTCATAATTTAAACTGTGCATAATTCTACAACCACCCAAAAATCACCAAGCAAAACCCCAAAACGAGAATACCAACTTCCCAGACAATTCAAACGGATTCAACCAAAACAGAATGACTGCCCATACAATCACTCCAAATTTTCTTTCCCCGAACATACAATAAAATCACACAAAAGCAACCAAACAAAGCTAGAATAGCCCCCCATACCTTTTCTGATTCCTTCCCTTACTCCAAAATCTTACTTTCGCTTTGCATCTTTGTTTCCCAATTCCAACATCTCTCTGGCACACCACCACTCCCTCTCGATGTTTCTCACTCATTCATCCCAAATGGAATGCTCTTTACTCTCACTCACGCGGCAACCCTCACTTTCGTCTCTCTAGGGTTTTTTTTATAAAAAAAAAAAAAAAAAGAGAAAGGGAGGGGAGAAGAGAGAAAACAAGAAAATAGAAAAGATGAGTAGACGGAAAACCCCTCTAGTTTATGGGCCTATCCAGTCCAACTAAAACAAATCTTGTGCCAAAAAAAAAATTAAACCGCTGCAAATAAAAAGAACAAAACCAGTTTTGTTCTCAGCCAGGTTGGAACAAAGCCACTTCAATCAGGCAAGCACAACCACTAAGCCAAGCTCATTTCACTGAGATAATAGCCATCTAATATCTATATAAGGTCCTATTTCCCATCTATTTCGTATTACACATTTTAATTCAGTTTCTTAATTATTTCACAACATCTAACACTTGCTCACAAAATTGTTCTCTTACTATGCTATTTCTAACACCAGATACAAAAATAAAAAATTATTTGAAAGATATTCTAATAATTATATTATATATATAAAATGATACAAATTGACCGGGTCTTACATTATTTCCAAACAAAGTTTAATATACGCTTGAAAGGCCATCAAGTGCATCTTTGGATTAAAGTTTACAAACTTCAATTCGTTAAAATTTGCAAACTGAGATTGAAAAAGCAACCCAGGTCTTGCTTTTACAAAACAGTGTTCAGCTAAATTTTAATGTGCAAATGTTCTTTTGAGTAACGAAACATGTCAGGAAACTAAGTTTGGGTGTCCGAAACTGAAAACCAAAAAATAGCTGAAGATGAATTTACTCCCACTTGAAAGTGAAAATTGAAAAATGCATAAAAGTTACCTATTAGCTAATTCATATATTTATAGGGATCCTTACATCCGTCATATTCAAAAAAGATATAGGTAATACAAAACCGATCTATTAGCATATTCAAACAAGTTAGACATTCTGACACTCCCAAACCTGGAGTAATTGTGCCAAATTAACTTGTCATGAGATATTATTAGTACAGTAATCAAATTGGGAAGTGAATGGTAACTGAATGGCAAAAAGGAACAGCAGAGGAAAAAGAGGGGCAAAAGATTTCTCTGCTTCAGGAATTTATACAATATAATGTTTAAAAAATATTAAAAGATGTAGACACAATTTACTTTTTGAAGTGTTTAAACACAACCATAAAATGAAAGATTGTCCAAAATATATGATCAAGCATTTCCTTGTTATGACATATGTTTCCAGTTCATACATCGGCATATTTCTCCACTGTTGCAGACAAGGTGGACTTAGGAACTTCACAAATTACGCTTTCTTTGTTATCTCTGTTTGGTAAGCAAGTAAATTATATCAATTGATGAAATACATATGGCTTTGAATTGTCTGATAATCATGAATTGGTATGATTTGGTATCGCTGAAAATGCTCTAAGGCTTAGAGTAGCAGAAACTGAGTAGATTATTGGTAGTCGTAGCTGCTAGTATAACTTCTAATTTATTTTATTATTATAGCTTGTTGAACTACATCAACTATTGAGGGGCAGCATCAATTGAAGGTACAACGAGAGGGATGCTAAGCCCAGCAGTTTTTGAAGGGACTAAGGGAGACTTTGATCAGATAGAGCCAACATGTATCCTTATCTTTAGTCTTACTTGTCTTTATTTTACATATATGCACCATACACAACATCAACATCCTACATTGGATTTTGAGAGTGAATTCATGTTTAAAGAAAATAGTGTTTCCCTTGCATGTATACATGAATCAAGTTATATCCGTATGCAAGTATTGATACTAAATCTATCATAAATATTTTATGACTAACCTGTTTCCTGAATTATATTTTTCAGAACGATATTCAAAGGTTGCTGCCCTGTGAGTGTAATTCAAAACACAAACGACTGCTATAAGTAAGAGCATAAACCACGTAATGCTTGCACGAGGAGTCAAAACGAAAAACTCAAAACTGAATATGAGCTATTAATATATGCTAACATTCAAATAACAGTCTACAGTCACGTGGATGGAAAAACTGCTTGTAAAACAACAGGTGTGTAAGCTGTTTTCAAGTTTGGGCCAAAATCTGTTTGGGTTGGTTTGCATGTAAATCGTGCTCTACTTAAATTCAAGTTTTTGTATAGTACTATGTAACAGAATGTCTAATTAAATCTTACAAATTAAACAGTCAATCAAATTAGAAAATAAAATAATTAAACAGAAGATAGTACTGGACGTGCACTTTAAACAATCCAAAAGCTTGCTCCCCATTCAATGCTGAAATTTTTTTGGCAAACTAAACCCTACCTCCCAATCAAAAATTTAACTTAAACCCAACTAAAACAAACGAACACAAATAAAAACAGTGGATTATGACCAGAACAATATCACATAAAATATACGAAGATGTCAAAACAATTTAAGAAATGAAAAATTGCTGAATTGGAAAAGCAAATGGTAGATAAAAGGAATGAGTGCTCACCGACGGCTTTAGATCCTTCAGAGCCCCCGTCAATGGAAAGGAAAGCGAAGCTAGATTGAAGCTAGGGCACGAATGCGAAGGAAAGGGAAAGGTTCAAAACCAATTTTCAGAGATAAAGATAAAGCGAAAAACTTCTCTTATTTTTATTTTATTTAATACATTACTTAAAAGCTTCTCTTATTTTATTTGATTTAATATGATATCAGAAAAATCCTCTTATTTTTATTTGATTTAATACATTATTTAACTGTTTGGACAAAAAATTTCCTTTAACATGAATTTTGAACAATCACCAAGCTCAATTTGGTTTGGTCTTTCGTGGGTGAACTACCTAGTGAATTAATCAAATTTTTTTATTTATTAGTAAACTTCAAAATTTTAAATCTGATCTGATTTGTCAGCTATTGATAGATTAAATGGGTTGATTAAATGGGTTGATTAAGTACTTATTTAAAAGTTTTTTTTAAAATTTAAATAAATTTAGAATTGGTTTATAATTTAAATTTAAATAATTTTACTTTAATAAACTCTAAATATAATTTAAAAAAAATAACATAAAACTCAAATGTGATCTATAAACAAACTAATAAATAAGTTTTTAATATGGATAATGTTTATTTCACTATTTATCCATTTGTAAGATTATAGTGTAGATAAATTTATAATATTTTATTTTCTTTACTTTTTTTATTATCTTTTACAATACAATAAAAAATATTAACTAATAATATTAAAAAATAAAATAATAAATAATTAAATTCAATTAAATGGATTAGTGAGTCAATCCGATTTATTCAGATTCGTGGACCTCAAATAAATTGATTAAAAATTAATATATATAGCAAATCAAAATACTAAACTACTATCTTAATATAATTTTATAAAAAAGTTTCGATACATAATAGTCATTAATGGAGTAAGTATTGTAATTTAGGCATTTTGAATGCTATAACAATACCTCTTTTAATAAAAAGGAACTTCCCAATTTTTGAAATTAACTTTTCATCTTATACACTACTTCTCTATTCCTAATACACTTCATTATAACTTTTAAATATATGACTAATTTGATTGTAAATAATAAATTTGGTATATAATTATATTTTTCTTTCAAATCCATCCTTTAAGTGATCAATGTTATAGAAAAAACGTGCTTTATGATTTTTAAAATTAAAGTCTTCCAGCAGGTCGTCATACCAAGACCACTTGTGATATTTATTATCTGTGAATTAAAATATTAAACAATTTTTAAAAATATATAAACGTTGATTTGGTTTAAATATATTTTTAATCTTTTAACTAATAAAAATTATAATTAATCATCCTCAAAACTTTACTCACTTTAGTTTCTATTTTAAAAGTGCATAAAAATTTAAATTTATCTTATTTGACAAAGTTCTCTTGGAAAAATACATTTAAAATATTAAATAAATATAATAAAATTTAATTTAAAATATTAAATTCACGTACTTTTAAATATAATGACTAGATTAGATTAAAATTTTAAAGATAAACTATTTACAATTTTCATTGAAAAATAAAAGAACATATTTAATCCGAAATGATTTTATAGAAAAATTAAACAATTATAAAATCATGATATTTGACGGCTTAAGTGGCTCTTGGAATTGGAATGTTGTAAAATTTTCATTTTTAAAGAGAAATTGTTCTTTTTTATTTATTTCATTTTTTATTTATTTTACACAGATTAAAGATATTTCACTTCTTTTTTGCAATTACACACTCATTTTTTTATTATGATTTGAAATTTTTTTAAAAATTAAATAAACTTTCAATAAATACAAATAATTTATATTAAATTGAAAAAACTCACAAGTGTGATTTGCATAGATAAGTTTTATTTTTATGAAACAAACATAGAAAACATTGGAAGTTCAACAACAACTCTTCCATAGAAAATTTAAAGAAGAAAAGTTCAAAAACCCTTTGATTCACATTAAGAAATAAAAACAAAGGTACTGCCTGTAGTTATAATTAATAATACCGTATGATGTCTATTTCTTTGTTATTTTATCATTCTTCGGGTTTGCTATGCCTATTTTTCAGTTTGTACATTTTAGCAATATGTACCGAGTTTTAGCAGACAAAAGGTTAAGGGTTTCATTCTCAAAATTAAAAGAATAAAAAAAGAAACTTCCAAACCCTTACTCATCTCTCTCATTCCTCTCAACCCTTCCTCTCTCATCTCTTTCACTCCAACTTTTTCTTTCACTCCAACTTTTTCTTTCTCATCCCTATACTCTAGCTCTAATTGAAAAAAATCAGAAACACTTGTCTTATTTTAATAATTTGCATTCTCAAAACTAAAAAAAGAAACCTCAAACCTTTACTCACCTTATTCATTCCTCTCAATCTTTTCTCCTTCATCTCTCTCACTCAAACATTTTCTTTATCATCTTTGTACTAGTCCCAATTAAAAAAACACTCATTATTAAATAAAATGGTTAGAGAAAAAAAAAATACTTAAATAAAGTACCTAATTTTTTTCTTTATATAATTTTAAATAAAATTTCAAAATTTATAATTTTTATTGTTTGAGAATTTTATTGTATTTTGATTTGTTTTTTCTTTAGTAAAGGAAAACAAGTTAATGAATTTCTACAAAAAAAAATTAAATGGCCACGGAGCAATGTTAAGTAGTGTAAAGGAAGGATGCTCATAAGTCTTGGTGCAAGTTGTGCCCGTCGGTTGTAATATATATATATATAGTGAAGATAATGAAATTAAAGAGATTTTGAATGAACATTTTTCGGAAGGTGAATATGTCAATGACTCAACTCTTTACAAAACTAGATCGTTTAATAATGAATGCTAGTGTAGAGATGACACAGAAAATGTTTGAGTAAAAGAGATGAATTGAGAGAAATGAAGGAGGTGAGTAAGGGTTTGGGGTTTTTTTTAGTTTTGAGAATGAAAATTATTAAAGTAAAGCAAGTATTTCTGATTTTTTTTTCTTAATTAGGACTAGATTATGGATGACAGAGAAAACGTGAGAGTAAAAGAGATGAAAGAGAAAGGGTTGAGAGGAATGAAAGAGATGGGTAAGGGTTTTGAGGTTTTTTTTTTTTTTAAGTTTGAGAATGAAAATTATTAAAATATCTTTAACTTTACAATTTAGATATAAGGATATTTTTGTCTACTAAAACCCGATATATATATATATATATATATATATATATATATACATAGAGTGTGTGTGTTTACTCGTCTGATTGAGACTGTAGGGTATTGTAAAACCCTCTCATTTTCGAGTTCTTTCGCCTGCTCTCTACTCCATTGCTATGGCTTCCGACGCTTCCGACGCACTTGCAGGTAACATCGTTCTCGCTTCACTTTCTCTGTATGCATATCTCTTTCTTTATGTGTGTCGATTGTTAATTAATTACTCACGTTCTCTGCCTTTTCTATGTGAGATTGCAGTGAGGCAAAAAGTTCAGTTGTTTCTTAATGCTGCTCGAACTGGATCAATTGATCTCTTAAAGAGTATGTATGTATTACGTTTTTGTGTTAAGCTATGCTGTATGTCTCTATTGCATTGCATGTTATTAAAAGCGTGCTTTTGGTTTTGCAGAGTTGGCGTTGCAGCTGGACGAGGGAAATGATTTGGCGAAATCGGTGGAAGCTATAAAGGACGCGAACAAGCGAGGAGCACTGCATTTTGCGGCGCGTGAAGGCCAAACCGCTGTTTGCGAGTACCTCTTAACTGATTTGAACCTCCCTGTTGATTCTCAAGATGATGATGGTGCTTCTTCTTTCCCTGTCAATATAACTGGTTCATACCTGTAACGTAGTTGGTTGATGATAATCACCCGATTGTTGTTGTTATTGCTTTTTAGGAGAGACCGCTCTCATTCATGCTGCTCGTCAGGGACATACCGCCACTGCTAAATATCTGATTGACCATGGTGCCGATCCCACTATAGCTAGCAATTTAGGGGCTACGGCCGTACACCATGCTGCAGGGATAGGTCTGCATTCCTCGCCTCTCCTACTGCTAAATATTTTACTTTTTATAAAACTAATTAATATATCGTTAAAATGAATGTGTTTTATGTTCATCTATTTTCACTCAAACTTGATTTTACTCCCTGTACATTTCAAATCTATGATTTTGATACCCATATATAATTGGTGACTGTAGTCCCTTATAAAGAGGGACGGAATTAGGGATCAAGGCCTATTTTATCAAAAAAGTGAGGGTTCCAAAATATATTTTACCCTTAAAAATTAAAGAAATAAATTTTCTATTTTTGTGCAACTATAGAAAAGTATTACCGAGTTCTGTCACCTTATTTCTCATTTTCTCTTAATGTTTTAATCTTTGTTGCAGGAGATACTGAACTGCTCAAGTACTTGCTGTCCAGGGGAGTTAGTCCTGATCTAGAAAGTGATTCAGGAACGCCTTTGGTTTGGGCTGCTGGTCATGCCCAACCAGATGCCGTCAATGTACTGTTGGAACATGGTGCAAATGTATGCCCTCTTTTACTTTGTTTCCTTTTCTTAATATTATTCACTGGAAGCTTTATCTTAAGGAATTTTATTTAATCAAAAGTTTCTTGTTTCTGAATGAATTTTGAATGCAGTGTATTTCCAGGTGTTAGTAAATATTATTCTGTTTTATGTTTCATTTATATATATACGTATACATATAGATATATTATTTTTCATATTCTGTCATTAATTCTATGGTTTAATTGGTACAACCAGCATAAGCTTTGTTAATCTATCTTGTATGGCATGTTTAAAAAAAATGATTTTTTGATAAGTATGTGCCTTCATAGCAGATTTCAATTTTAGTTTATAATTTATATTTTATTGAATAGTTCCATTCTAATTTCCGTTTCATCTTGGTTTGCTTTGCAGCCTAATGCTGATACCGATGATGGTATTACTCCACTTCTTTCGGCTGTGGCAGCTGGTTCTCTGGCATGTTTAGAGATATTAATTCAGGTACCTTTCTCGATCTATCAACTTTTACTTTCCTGCACTGCAAATTAATTATACAATGTATATGTTTTGTATCATGAAACATGGAATAAACTATAGAGTGAATGGATGATATTATGATACTCCAACATGGAAATTCTAGAAAATTTATCAGTACTAACTTTGACAAAGACATGATGTAGATCAATAAATAAACATACAGCCAACATTCTTTGCAACAATCAAGGACACAATTAATCATTTGATCTTATTTTATTAAGTGATGCACTGTAGTCGTAATAATGTCATACGCAGTAAACTTCATGAATGACAATGTGATTTTTTTGACAATTTATTATCAAGTTATCTATTCATCAATATTAGTTATTTCAAAGTACATGTCTAGTATTACAAAAGTGTTCCATTGCAGGATGGTAATGGGAGGGGGCTTGTTAAGTTATTAACCTACTAAATCTAAATAATGAAAAAGAAAAGGCAGAATCTCATAAGTAAAGTAATATTTTTAAAGTGACGGGAAGCTGAATGTATATTATTGAAGAGCACACTTTCGCCTGAAAGATATCTATACATATAGGCACGCCAATCCCTTGATGAGTACTCTGGAAATTTTGTTATGTTAGCCAAATGATTAATGGATAAGTATGACTTTCTTTCTTAGAACATACTTAGATAGGAAAGTTTCTGATATACATGTATATAAATCTTGTTTAAGGAATGAGATTCATTCATAACGTTTTGTTGAAAAGAAATATGTTGCAACATGGTGAGATATATAATGTAGCATACGTTCTTTCAATACACTAGTTTTAGACAGTTGCTTTACTGGTTTTATGTGAGTGTGGATTTGTTTGTAGATGTATAAGTTTGTAAGGTGCTGCTTTCTTAATGTATGTTTTTTGTCTCATGCTATATCCTGACATTTGAATATTTATATGCAGGCAGGTGCTAAAGTAAATATAAGTGCAGGTGGAGCAACACCCTTGCATATCGCAGCTGATAATGGAAGTCTAGAACTAATAAATTGCTTGTTGAAAGCTGGAGCTGATCCTAATATCTCTGACGAGGTGAAACATTTTAAGTACTAGTATTTTGTCGTACTGTTAGAGTGAGAATCAATGAACAACAAAATATTTCTTAGAGTTAAATTATCTGGAACCCAATAGCGTATGATTAATGGCTCTTTTCTCGGCACTAGTAGTTGTAATTGTAGTAAACAATATACTTCAGTTAATATCTGGAATAAAACTTGGCATCTGGGTGCATCACAGGATGGGGTCAAGCCAATACAAGTTGCAGCTGCAAGGGGCTTTGTAGGTGCAGTTGAGATATTGTTTCCTTTGACATCCAAAGTGGATACTATTCCAACTTGGACTGTTAGTGGGATACTTGAGCATATGCAATCTGAAACTAACAAGCAACAGGTACTGATTTCTTAAATATTTCTTTTATAGTGTGACCTGGACTAAGCAAGACCATCTCTCTAATACAAGAGCCTTCCATACCTATTTTCTATTTTTTTAATGTGTCAGCATATGAAATCATGCTTGAAAAATTACACCAGTCATTCCCTTTAATATACAAATATTTGCCATGTAGGTGTGTAGGTTGTCCGGATAGAAATGTATTATTGCATTTATTTTGTCACGAAAAACAGGGCAGTATCTAAAACTTTGCTTTATCTGTTTAATTTAAAATGTCTAACGAACAGAAGACATGATCCACGTGAGCTGACCAGCAAATATTCCATTTTTCATATACAAAAATAGGCTTTATATTCTCATGCCACCACTAAATTCTGATCCTTTTACTGATTTTGCCCACAAGTTTTACCAGCATATGCTTTGATCATTTTCTACTCATTTTCATGGTTAAGAATTTGACAGTTGATACTTTCTAATGTTGTTTGCATTCTGTCGGAGAAAGTGGGTCCCTTGTTTTTATTACTAAATATGATGAGCAATAATATGCAGGATGAATTGATGAATGCCAAAGAAACTAATCAGGCCAAGGATGCTGTTTTTTCGGAGAAAAATATTCCCGAGGTATGTTTTTCTTGTATTGAACTTTAATTAGTTGTGCTAGTCAAACTCAGGGTTATACTTGGATCAGGATGGGGTTACAAGATAGCAAATTGCGGGATTGTAAGATTGTAAATAATTTATGAAATTCATATATATGTTTATAAAATAAGATACATAATATAAAAACCTTCAAATCACAAAACAATTACTTAGTTAAACTGTTCATAATTACAAGATAGAAAGTAAGTCAACCTAGTCATAATTGGTCATAACATCACAGATGACAAAACAAAACCTAAGCTAGTAGGCATTAAGCCCAAAAGATACCAAATAATAAGACATGAAATCCTAAATGTTCGCTAGGCCTCTAATAGAGAGATCTTTCAGAGAAAAGGTAAAAAAACAAGTGAAATAATTATTTGTTGTATCTTTTCCATCTCCTTCACCTACCATATCAGTAAGAACATCCTCCTCCTCCAATGGTAGCACCACAAGAATATAATATTCTTGCTTCCAACTTTGTTTGTATGTTCAAACATTCATCTCCACTCCCTCCACTCATCATTGGATGAAACATCATCAAGTCTAACTCTTTGAGTGATCTTCTTCCTAGGTTTTTCTTGGTCGATTTTGAATTGACCATGACAAAAACACCCCACTCATTGTATTTTGCTCCAAAGTTTTTTTTTTGTTTTAATTTTTTCAAAATATTTTACATTTATGTTTTTTTGACCCTTTTTACATATTTATTTTTTTAGTTTATCTATTACAGTATGCTTTATTCCACAATTAAAGTCCTTCTAAACTTCTAAAGAATTTATTATCATTAATAATTTTAATACGATGGATGCTGTACTACTTCTTACTGAGAGGATTTTATTGGGCACCTTTTTGGATTCTATAGATCATTCTTCTGGCTGATTATACAGAACCAATTTGTGGACATGCTTGAACTCTCTTAGTAATACATTGTCAAAATGATATAAAAAGGAAATTTTGATCTAAATTTTATCTTTGTATGTGTTATAATTATTTATGTGGGTTGTTAGAAACGCACTCTCGTATTTGTTAAAATTTATTGAAAGCTATCAAACCACTTGAAAGATTATTAAAAAAGACATGGAGTCTAGAAATTTGTGATTTTCATTTAATTTCAACAAATAAAAGGGACTGCATTTAAACGAGTATATCAAATAGTATGTTCCTAGCATTTTTAATTTTTATTTGTTTGTCAACTTATCTAGGTAGCACCTGAAGCCAAAAAGAGAGCAGCAGAAGCAAAGTCAAGAGGGGATGAGGCCTTTCGAAGGAAAGACTTTCAAATGGCTATGGATTCTTATACGCAAGTAAGGTCTTCTGATCCATGATTTGCCTCCTAAGTTACTTATATTTGTTGCACAAGCTATGATAACCCCTTCTGTTAATTATAACTTGTATGTCTCAATGATGTTTCTGTGAACTTATGCAGTGTCTACCGACATGCGCATGCTTATCTTATCTAGTGCTGGTTGCCAGAAAGAATGCTTATACTTCATTCGCTATGATGATAATTTTTTTGTTCTTTTACTTTTTTAAAAATGTGTTTACAGGCAATTGATCTGGATCCCTCTGATGCTACTTTGCTATCCAATAGAAGTCTCTGCTGGATTAGGTTGGGCCAAGCTGAGCATGCTTTAGCTGATGCAAAGGCCTGTAGAGCTTTAAGACCAGATTGGCCAAAAGCTTGTTATAGGGAAGGCGCAGCTCTGCGTGTGTTGCAGGCATGATATTCAGAAAAACTTTGCCCTTATTAGCAGTATATGTGATTGACATTTCTAAAACTATACTTCGCTTTCCATGTTGCAGAAATTTGATGAAGCTGCAAATGCTTTTTATGAGGGAGTAATGCTTGATCCTGAAAATAAGGAGCTTGTAAATGCCTTCAGGTCTGCATACTATTTTATTTATTGACACTTATGCAAAAGGAATTATTATAATCAACATAGTTTGTGTCATGGTTTGAGATAGAGCTGTCAAAACGAACAACCTAACCTGACTCGGTCCGACCCATCATGGGTTGATCACTTAGTGAGTCAACCCAACTCGACTCATTTATTGGTGAGCCAAAAAAATTCCAACCCGACCCGACCCACCATGGGTTGGTGGATAAACGGGTTCGCTCACTGGTTCACTTAATTACAATTTTTTTAAATAAAAAAAATTATAAACTTTCTATGATTTAAATCTAAACCAATTTTACTCCCAACATGAGTGTTTAATTAATTTTGAAAATAGGGAACTTGAATAATTTTTTCAAGCAAAAAAAATAATAAATACTTTTGTATAAAATTAAAATTAAATTTTAATAAAATAAAATTAGGTAGGTGGGTTGGTGGGCCGGGATTGGCTCACTACGGGTTCAACTCTGATGAGTCAGGTTTAAATAAGCCGGGTTGAAATCTGACCCACAAAAAAAAATACAAATTTTTCAAACCCGACCCAGCCCGAACCCGTGGTGGGTTGGGTTAGTCCACGAGTTGCGATCCATTTTGACAGCTCTAGTTTGAGACAAACATAATTTCCTGAAACGTGCAATATTCACATTTCAACATATATATACATACATGATGTTTCATGACATTGATAGAAAAAAGAAAGGTAGAATCACCGGTGAAAGCCATGTTAGTGCCTCAGAGTAGGAGAAAAAAGTGTTACTTACGAAATCATAACAGAAACTATTGCATCCTCGTCTAACAGTTGTGATTGCTACTCGAGGTCTAAGTGATTTATAAATGTATGTGACTGCACTGTCAAGCTAACACTGATAGTGGCCTTCAATCTTTTACAGGGAAGCTGTGGAGGCGGGGAAGAAATTTCATGGAACAGCTGAAAAGAATTCATAGTTGGGCCTTCTATTTATCCCGCATTGGTGTAAGTGTTTTATTTGACGAGGCACGGTCGAAAAGAGTCATTAGTTAGAAAGGTTATGCATATTTGAAATTTGGCGCAATATGAAATGCGGGCAAATTGCTTGTCAAATTTCTGTCGCCAATTTCTAGTTTTGGTGATGTTGTATGATAGATTTTATAGGTTAATTATCCCATAATGCCATAGGCTTTGTTGGTTCTAAAGTTCAGAAAAAAAAATGATTTTGATATAATTAATTTGGATAGTGTCTATTGATAAGTGAGATTAGAGATACACATAAAAACAATTATCGTTGAGCATTGTCTGAATGATTATTGTTTAAGTAATGTTAAAATGGATTTCTCGAATTCATGCTGGACTTCATTAATGTTTTCAAATAGGCGTTTTATTTAAACAACCTTCGTAAATTGCGAAAGTTAGGAGAAAAAAAAAAACTTGCAGAAGAGGCAAATATATGTAACTCTGGCTGACAAGGAGTTCCTTGCGTTTTTAGAAGAATTTTCTTTTTGTCCGCTAAATTCTCTGAAAATCATAGTTGGAGTACATTAATATTTGCTTGCATTGTTAGAAGGATTTTCTATTTGCCCTTCTAAAATCCATTAAAATGGTGTAATAGAAAAGCCTAATCCTAAAAGCATGTTTAGAGAATGACTAGACTTATTGTATTCTTCATCATCTATTTCAAGCGAACAACTTATTTTCATTCAACCTATTTCTCCTTTTTCTTACTAAGCAAAAGATCAGGTAGTGTTTGATAGAGATGAAAGAGAAATGAATGAAAAAGAAAATTGTTTTGTTGAAGAGAAACAAATTAAAAATTATATCTTGCTCTTATTTATATGAGATCAATTAGGCCGTCATATATCCATCTAAGTCCAGGAAGTAATTTACTATTAAACATTTTTTTATTAACAATATAAAAGGTCCGGGACTACGAGAGATAGCAAATCCAACATCATAGACCCCCCGAAAGGATATCTTAGAATGATGTCATTCTTAGTCCATTACCGTAAAAATCACTGTGAACAATATAGCATAACTAATTATAACACTAATAATTATTACGAGTCTCATCTATTGAATTTTATGGTATTTGTATTTTTTTTAGTTATGTTTCTTTCAAAGAAAAAAAAAAGAATTTTGATTTAAAAGAGTTATTTGGGTCCCAACCCAACTCATAGTTGTAATTTATTAGAGCAACCTTAGGACTACTTTGCCCACTCCGAAGAAACATAATTCCCTTGTATATACGCTACCAAAGCATACCTAGACTGACCGTATTAGACACGCAACAAACAAAGACAAACAAAACGGACAATAAAACCATTTTATACAAAACATAAAATCAATGCTAATACTAAATAATTACTCCTGTCAAATCCATAATAGCATCCCTTTATTTATTTTATTATTGTTATAAGAAATAACCCACTCTTACATGCTTCTTTATTGAATAGTGTCACCTCATACATAAGGTAATTAATTATAGGAAGTGCTTAGTCACCACAGTCCACAAAGTTGTAGTTAACAATAAGATGACCTTGCGCATAGCCATTCCCATCTGTGTCTATCTTCTGGAATGGACTAATATCCAAGTCCAAGCCCCCGTTGGCGCACTTGTCAACGATTCTCACCGTTATTTGAGCGTTTGTTCTCGTGTTTGTCACCTGCAACCAAACACAATCATTATCATTAATATCATAGAATTAAATTAGAGTTAAAATTCAGAGTTTTAAGAAAGGATGATGATATTTAGATAACTTTTTTTTACAACATTTGAAATCATCTACGTGTCATTTTGTGATTGGTCCATGATACTGTTTATTATTATTATTAATGATTATAAAATGATTTTAAATCAATCACAGAATAACACATAAATGATGTTCAAATGTTATAAAAAAATGTTGTCAAAGTATATTTAAGAAATACGTACTCTCAAACACTTGCCACAAGCTTGTTGTCCCTGAGGGCCAGAGGGTTCACAAAAAGCTGTCCAAGGATATTTGCTGCGCCATGCGAAGGATTTGTCAGCATCCCAAGTGGAGCAATACGCACTCACTGCGCGTAAGTCCCAGTTATGCTGCTCAGGTTGGTACAAATGATACGTAGATCTCACATTGCTTGCACTCTGACCTGAAACCAATGCCACAACACAAGCCACACACACCACAAACACAGATACTTTTCCCATTATCCTTCTTCTCTTCATTTCGCTTCATCCAATCGCTTCTCCTCTTATAGGGATTCTCTAGGATCACGAAATTATGAAAATGCCCTTTGTTTGAAAAGTATGATAGATATTATGCATGGGTTGCCTCAGACGCTGGACACATTGCTTGTGGTGACCAACATCTTGCTTCTTCTCAGAAAATTCAAAGTCTTCCACTCACAAACTAATGTTGTTTGTAGAAAATTCTCCATGTCATTCTTATTAGAGCAAAAATAAGGAAATATGCCTTTTATATATTTCAAAAATAAATGAATTTTAAAAAAATTATGAGAATAGGAAAGTAACAAATTGTAATCAATTATGTGAATTGGTAATATTTGAAAGGGTTAAATATGTTTTTAGTCCCTATACTTTGGGGCGATTTTGGTTTTAGTCCCTCTTTCAAACTATGGTACAATTTAGTCCTTCAACTTTAGAAAACTCTGGTTTTAGTCCTTTTTACCAAATTTTTTTAACTTTATTTTTTGTTTCAAGCACGTTTCATTGTAGCATTTGGATTGTTTACATTGTTTGACACATTTTTGCTTCAATGTTAACTGAGAAACGCGTTTGAAACAACAAATAAAGTTAAAAAAAAATTGGTAAAAAGGACTAAAACCAGAGTTTTCTAAAGTTGAAGGACTAAATTGTACCATAGTTTGAAAGAGAGACTAAAACCAAAATCGCTCCAAAGTATAGGGACTAAAAACATATTTAACTCTATTTGAAAAGTTTGAATTGTGCGATGATTTTGATAAATTATAATGAATTATGAGAACTGGTAATTGATTATGTCGATAAAATAGTATATCTCACACGACTTCATCTTTAAAGTCATATAATCTGTACATTACTTCATTTTTGAAGTTGTCTAAAATCATCTAGGACATGTACGACGTTTTCATATGAAGTCGTATAAAGTTTACACAATTGATCTATTTTCATTATTCTTTTAAAGATTATCTATTTTTGTAATATAAAAAATAAATTTACTTATTTTTTGTAAAAAAAAACACCAATAAAAAAATATATTTAAAAGAGATCTCTTTTAAATTTTGTTATTTCTAGGTTAAGTGAGAATTTTAACCCATGTTCTCACATCAAATATGGAAATATAAGGGATGAATGTCATGATAAAATTGATATAAATAAACTCTGAATGATTCTAATAACATTAAAAAAATGAATTTAAACTTAATTTATTCTTATAAAATAAATTATTAAAAAATATTAATTTCATATTACAAATTGATTTTTATTTTTAATTAATATGAAATAAGAGAAATATAATTTTCCTGTTCACAGACATAAACGTGATAGGGTTTGCTATCAATGTTAATAAAATATACAAACTATGTATAAATGAACGATAATATAAAAAAAATGTATTATTGTGAGTATCTTATGTTATTTAACTTTTTATTATTAATACGTATATTTATAAAGATGTGCAGCATGAAAAATGAAAGACTAACCAGTCTATAATTGGGAAAAGATTATTCTGGATTTCACTAAAATTTGATTTCATCTTTTATAGAAAAAATGCTGTTGTTTTTTCTCCAGTCTTAAAGATTGAAACGGAAGTCAACTTGTTTGTCTCCGACATTTTCGCAACCATTAGTAGAAATTTTCAATGTCGTTTCTATGATGGTGTTGTCTACAATTATTGTTTGTGGTTTGATACTTTTGTTTTCATTTTTTATCAGACGCTGTGTTTTCCTTTTCTACAATTTTCGTGTGTCTTTGTTTCTCATTTCTGACTTAGATCCGTTAATTATTCATTTTGCTAGTTTATAAAGTTGTTGGTTATTTTATATAAATTTTAGTCAAATCTAATTGAATGACGGTGATCGGTAAAACAAATTTTTAATCATCGATCACAATTATTAAATTAGGACTAAAATTTTCAACTCAATTTATTGAATTAATATGCAATGTACACATCTGAATCAGATGTTATATTATTTACTTAATAGCAAATTAAAATGAAATCTTGTGATTTATTTTCTTCTCCCTCAATCAATTTAATTGACATAAAGTCTGAGTTAGCTAAGTCAATGAATTACTTATCCTTTACGTAAAGTAACCAATAAATCTTCTTATGATGTGGAACTTTCAAGAACAATCAAAACCAAGATACATAGTTTGAACTAGTTTCTGCGTCACACTGTGTCTGCATTATCATAACATTTATTGAAGTAGCAAGCAGAGTCGAACTGCGATTATTCTAATAACAGTAAAAAACAAAGAAAGTTTAATACTGATAGAACTCTGCAGTCTGATACGACACTGCTATATTCACTCAGGACTATCGAGTACGAGGTTGAGGTTGTCCCCACAATCAACAAACACATATTTAACGATCAGATGTCCACGTTGGTACCCTTGTCCATCCGTGTCCAAACGATTGAATACTCCCACGTCCAAATCCAACCCTCCATTGCTGCATTGATCAACAATCCTCACCGTTGTCTGCGCTCCCGTCCCGGTGTTCGTCACCTGCATCATCACATAAAACATTCAATTCTGCAGAAACGAACCCAAACCCAGAAAAAAAAACCGATCAAATCTGTCGCTAATTACCCGCAGGCACTTTCCACAGGAGTCTCTGCCAGTAGGTCCAACTGGGCCACAGAAAGCTGTCCACCCATATTTGCTGCGCCAAGCGTAAGATTTTCCGGCATCCCAAGTAGAGCAATAAGCACTGACGGCGTTTAGGTCCCACCCGTGTAACTCTGGTTGGTAGTAATGATATGTGGCCCGGACATTATTCGCCCCTCCTTCACCTCCACCTCCACCTCCACCTCCACCCCAGCAGTTGCTCTGGCAGTTCTCGGAGGGTGAACAGTATTCAGCGGTGTTGCCGCACCACCCGTATTGGCTGCAGCATAGGTTGCCGGAGCATGTACTCCCGCCGGCTTGCCGACCGCATTGTTGCGCGGTGGCTGCCACAATCAAACACAACAATAACACAATGGCTACTCCACTTTTTCCCATCTCTCTCTCACTTTTAATTTACGTTTTTTTTTTCAAAGTTTGCATCTTTCCATGCTATTTATATAGAAAATTGATGCAGAGATGCCATTTATGTCACGACACCATACGTAGCAACTCCTACGTGACCGGCGGCTAAACGTGTCTCTGTTTTAGGAGAGAGAGAGAGATAGGTAAGATGAGATAAGAGGCGGCTAAAGGTTCAGATTGAGAATTGGTCAACGATCTAATTACTGTTTTTTATTCTTATATCTTATAATGCAAGCAAAATTTGTATTTCATTCTTGCATGTTAGTGAATGTAATAACTAACAATATAAAAATGAAAAAATTCAATATTATAATACATATATGCATAAGTTCTTTTTAATATCAAAATATAAATAAAAAATAAAGCCAAATAAAATAAAAACACCAAATAATAATTACACCAATATAAAGTGATTAAATAAAAGAGTAAAAATTATGTATAGGTAGAATTTAATAAGAATTATAATACATATGTGTTATTTCAAATTTTTAGATAATGTGAGTGAATTTGGTAAATATATAAAAAAAATTGTATTAAAATGATTTTTTTTTCAAATAATCTTATAGATTTAATTTTTTCGTTTAACTTTTTTATTATTGGTGAGAAAAAAAATCACACTACAATATTATGACTTTTTTTACTATAATTATTATAATCACATTGGAGTCCTATTTCATTAGGACAATGATACTTTGAAAACTCTTTTTTAACGACTTTTTGATAACAGGATACGTGTCATCATTTTATTGATATGTTTGAATTTATCTTTAAAAAAATATTTGAAACGGACCAATCATAAACTGCCACGTATACGTTGTAAAAAAGTTGTCAAAAAAGAGTTATTAAAGAGACTTTTTCCATTTCCTTTACCAGTACGTCAAAACCAGTTAAAGTTGAAAATAATTTTAGGGATTGGTGAGTGGACCGTAAAAAAAAATCTAAGTTCATGATGAAGTTAATTCACAATTATAAACTTAATTAAAATATTTTATTTAGTTAGTTATAATGTAAATTTTTTTATTTGTATTAAAGAATCTGAGTTTATTAAATTAATCAACGGTGTTACCAAATATATTTTATTTTTTAGAAGAAACATAAAAAATATAAATTTAGTAGGGCTAACGAGTTTGGCTAAATAGCATAACTAATTACATGACTGTCTAATCAATTTTTGTTATTGGCCGGACCCATCAGATTCAATTTATTTTTCAAGCATTACAGCAGGTGCATACATTATTCCTTCTTAAATTATGCA
The DNA here is from genome assembly GCF_000741045.1 of Vigna radiata var. radiata. Classification (NCBI taxonomy): domain Eukaryota; kingdom Viridiplantae; phylum Streptophyta; class Magnoliopsida; order Fabales; family Fabaceae; genus Vigna; species Vigna radiata. The sequence goes on along the minus strand of NW_014543600.1, from coordinate 14,365 downwards.
TTGCTTATATAATTTATATTCTTTTATCTTATTTAAATTATATTTCTTAACAAATAATATGCAAATATAACAATAAGTTAGAAGTATTTCTTTATTTGTCAAAATATTTTAGAAGTACTTATTTATTTATTTATTTTATTAAAACGTCGATTTCTACCTAAAGTAACTTATTTGTTGGTTTTTTATTGATATTTTTCTTTTAAAAATATAGGGAACTTGTTTATATATATATATATATATATATATATATATATATATATATATATATATATATCATAAAAATTGTAAAGACCTAGCAAATAATATTTTATGAGTGATAATGGTTTAAAAATAGTGAAACTTAATTATTTTAATATTAAATAATTTTAATATAAGTTTCATTATATATGAGTTTTATTATTTTAAAACATGTCATTTTTCTATAAATGATTTTTTTATAGTTTTCTTACTTTTTTTCTAAGAGTTTTTGTTTATTATTCATTTGTTTGAAGATTGAAAGCGAGTGATCATTGTGACGAGATCTTCAAGTCTAGCTGATTCTTAAATAAAGTAAGTTGGTTTTCTACTCCTCATTTTGAGTCTGTTTTGTTTTGCGTGTGAAGTTTTGAGTCTTCTATAAAACTTTTTGTCGATCAGTGATCCTAATGATGTACCATAATCATTGAACAAATAGAACTTTCTGTGTGATTGGAGATATTTTAGTTTTTCTCGAACAATTTAGTCATTTGTCAGGTAAGGGAAACTAATTAATACTTTTATTCTAAATTATATTTATAATTTGTGTTAGATGTGTGAAATGTTATAAAATTTGATGGTTTGATGTGGTGAATTTTTGTGATGAATTGTTAGTTGAATGTTACTTGCCTGGGATAATTTATGATGGTTAGGAATGATTGTTTAAATTGAATTGGAGTGATGTTGAAATATTGTTGTGTTATAGTATAAGTACTTGGATTGTTGGGTGCAGAGCTGTCAAAACGGGTAACTCGGCTCAACCCAGCCCGGCCCATCACAGGTTGGTCACTTAGTGAGTCAACCCAACCCGGCTCATTTATTAGCGAGCCAGAAAAACTTGAACCCGGCTCGACCCACCACCGGTTGGTGGGTAAACGGGTTGGCTCACTAACCCATTTAATTATATTTTTTTAAAATAAAAAAAAATACAAACTTTCTGTAATTTAAATTTAAACAAATTTCACTCACAAAAAATTATGTTAAAGACAATTCAAAATAATAATAAAAAGTACAATATAATCCAAATGTCATCCAAAAACAAACACAAAAAACATACAAATAAGTTTTTTATATTCATCGTTTTTTGTTCCTTAACCATTTAGGATATTAGAATCTTGAATAGATAAATCCACACTATTCTGCTCTCGAATCATCCTGAATGTCAAACCAACCTGAATGTAGTTGATCACATCAATTGTTGTAACCCTTGACCCTTGTTCTTGTTGTCTCCAAATTCACTAATAAAGATTTTCCTAATATCAGAATAATTCCGACAATCAATAAAAACATATTAGTCAAAACAAAAGAGAATAAGTACTCAATAACATCAACAAAAAATTAATAGTTTAATCTGTAACATAATTTCCCAAATTCAAAGATATCAAAAAGAGCTTGTTCAAATAATGTATCCTCAAATTGTTTAAATAAAATGAGCAAAATCTGATACAAGCATGTCAGAACACGAAAAAAATCATTTCATGTCTTCAAATCCCCAGAACAAAAAACAAATTCGCAAACCCCTTTTTTTGTCATTATAGAGTTTTTGAAAAAAAAAAATGAGAAAACAAAAATGTGGAGAAAAGAGAAGAAAAAAGGAAGAGTGTTTTACCTGCTCCTTGAAAAAATGAGAGCAATGATAGCAGAGGTTACTTTTTTAGTATAAAAATATTTTATTGTATAGGGTTTCATAAATAAAATAATAAATTAAAAAAATTAGGTAGGTGAGTTGGTTGGCCAACCCGGCTCACCACGGGTTCAACCCGCATGAGCCGAGTTGAAATCTGACCTGCATATAAGTGGGTTGTATTTTTCAAACCCAACCCGGTCCGAACCCGTGACAGAACGGATTAGCCCACGGATTATGACCCATTTTGACAGCTCTAGTTAGATGTAAAATCTGTTGATTTGGTACGAGAAAATTAAGACTAAATTGCTTGTTTAATATCATCGGTCTACCAAGTTTGAATTGATAAGATTTGAAAAATAATTTGTAGTATATTATTAAGTACATGAATGAGTAAAATGTTAGCATATTGGTTAAATCGACATGTCTATTTGAAATATTCACTTAATAAACTTTATCCATAATATTCAAAAACAAAAATATTTTATTATTTTTAATTATAGTTATACTGTTTTTTAATAACACGAGTTTCTCCTATTTATAATTTATCGATATGTTGTATATTTATTTTCTAGATTCAATTTTGATTATTATTAGGTGTGGATTTTTTAAATAATGTTATATCAGTGAAAGCTTAAAATCATAATCTTTATGTAACAAGATTATACGACCTCACGATAACCAACCTAATAACTTTCCATTTACCATCTTAGAGGTTTTAGTAAAAAATAAAATAAAATCAAACTAAATCACTATAAAAAAATCGTGCAGACATAATCAGTTAGTAATATATAACAAAAATTTATCTATATATTGATACATAATTGATGACAAAAAAATTCATCAATAAAATAATCTATAAAAATATTAATCAATCATTAAATTCATCAATAATTTTTTTAATAGATCGTAAAATTTATAGATAAATATTTATTAATAATTACTTACAGATTTCTATCTCAAAGAGTTTTTCTAAAACAAAGTTGTGTAGAGTTTTAAAAAATTCAGCATTTTTCTATTTTAAGAGTTAGCAATTTTAATTTGAAAGGAATCCGGCCCAGGTAAGAGTGGTAGAAAAAATCTGGTTTTGCCAAACTGCTCTAATTTTGCTGAACTCTGATCCATTAAAGATCCCTTTTTTTTAATTTTTATTTTGATTAATATCTTAATCCATTTTCTATATCAGATCTCTACTTTATTTGTATGGTTTTTAAAAATTGAAAAATCTAAATTTCCAATCTTAACTTTGCTTTCAGATTTCCCTTTTTGGAATGAACGGAAACGGAACCGACTTCAAAGTGATATTAAAAGAGTGCAAATGGATCCCTCTAAATTCTATATATTATTTAATTTCTTTTATATATTTAAGTTTAAAATTAGATTTAGAAAAAAAAAGTGTTAAAAAAATATGGATCTAAAAGTTCATTTTTTTACGAAATAAAGTGGATTTGGATTTAAAATTTAATCCAAATATTTAGATTTGAATTTAAAACTTGATCTTTGGATTTGGATTTATAAAAATTGGAATTAGTTCTGTAGGAGAAAAATAGATTTAGATTCAAGTCTTCAATCTTCAATACTATTTCATGAAAATGACACGGAAACCGGGTTGGCGGTCGCATTCAAATAGATTCGCGGGTCAACCCAGCTAGAACTTCAACATGACACTGTTCCTGCACTTTTCTACCCTTTGCATTTTATTTCGACTCATACGTAACTTCAATTTTCTATAAACTACACTCTCCAAAAATACCATTTTAACCATCATCGTCAAACTCTCGATTTAATTCGTAAACGTGTATGATTTTAAGTTTTTAGATAGTGTTTTCAAGTTAACTCGGAAGTAAACTCATTTTTTACATAAATTTAATAAAATCAACTGCAAAAGCAATAAAATCATGTAGAATCGCAAATTTGAAACGATTTAACAAACTTTAAAATTATATATTTAATAAAATGTATTAAAATTAATGACAATAGTACAAATATTTATGTTTTACAATATTTATTTTTATGAACATTATAGCTATAAATTTTATTTATTTAAAGTTATATAATTTTATAGACTTATTTGAATTAAGATATTATTTATATAATTTTTTTCATTTAAAATAAACTCTTTAACAATTTACAAATTAACTTTAGGAGAGTTCATGAGTTTAAATTTAAGTAAACTTTCTGATTTGAAAACATTGATTTTAACTACTTTAGAAATTAAAAACTTTCAAAATGAAATTACTGAATTTATGGCTTTGGAATTGAAGAGACGTCGAGACAGATATGAGACAGTGAAGTAAGGCCGAAGGAACATGTGAAATAAATAGTGAAGCCCTTAACCAAAGGTTCTTGCACCAACCACATGATCCAATCTGCCCCACTTTACAATCACCTTCTCCACAAATAAATAAATTAATCAATAAAGTATATATGTGTGTGTAACTACGTATGTACAACTGTAAACGTAGAGACACTGATCTTATTATATTAGACAGGCACACCAAGGTAGACATTGTTATGTTTTGTACGTAGAAACAAAACGGGCCCATATAGACATATTCCATTATTTCTTGTCCCTGAGTTCCAACTATTTTTCTCATATATATATAAAATACACAATACATATACAAGAAAATTATTTCTAAAAAATGGTACCGACACATTATACATAACAACTTGCCTCCTATATTAATTAGACAACTCCTTGCTCCACAAATTAATTATAATTAGCATCGATGCTTCCCATGGATACCAACCAAACACAGCACATTGTTCTGGAACATGGAATTAATGTACACATTCAACTCTAGCTTCTGTTCCTGCACTTTTCCACTGCTCTCGGTGCTGTCAATTCCACAAGTAATTAAATAATTAATTAAGATAAGATAAGATTTTCTCTGGTTGTTTTCAAACTTGACTAATAATATCAGTAACAGTAACTAACCTAGCCCGATCGCCTCAGATCCTTTCATTATACGCAGACGCTTGCAGGATTCCACGAACATTCTGTGAGATTAATAATGTTTGGTTAGACAAACATAGACATGTACAAAATACAGCGACGGTAAATAAAATAATGAGAATGGAAAAACTCACTCCCAGGGTACGTCACCGACGAGCATCCAGTCTCCATCTTTGTCTTCATAGGTGGGAACGTAATCAGAGCCGTTGAGAAAATCAATCAATTTGGTCTCGTTCATGAAGTCTTTCATGCCTTGGGATCCACACTTGTCGATGGTGAATGAACTGAACATTTTTGCAAGGGAATCCGACAGCTCTTGGTAGCTCTTGTACACCTTCAAATCTACCTTACGTAGATAAGGAGCACCGTCCATGCTCACCTTAACAAAAGCTGCTCCTGTGTTCCCACTGCTGCTGTTATTTGTGCCACCTTTTACCCCCTCTTTGATGCTGCTGTTACCCTTTTGAACATTGTTCACGATGTTCTTTCTGAATGATCTCACAGGAGGCCAACCTACCACTTGTGCCCTGAAAATTAACCACAGTTAAACTGTATTATAACTCTGCAAGCTGCATAATTTGACGGTCAAGGCACGGAAACAGTTGTTAAGAGGCGTGTGGGTTGAAACTTTGAATTGAATAATAATGAAAAGTATGATGATGGGTAAGTTGAGAGAGAGGGTATAATAATTGATTGTGTTGGGCACATGCTTTTGGAATTAATATTAATGTTAGGCGATGGGACAGGGGCGTGGACTATCCTTTTCCTTTTTGGCCTTTGCTGGTTTGAGTGAGAAATTGTTGGGTGGTTGAGAAAAGGTAAGATTCCATGTGTCCTGTCTTTTTCCTCTGTCTACCCGACAACGAACCATGCCATCCGCAAAAGCAATCCACCCAAATTTCGGCATCCTCTTCTCCTCCATCACCCTTTACTTTTTCTTGCTTAACATCTCCACGACACTTTCCCTTTCCTCCAACTCATATCACTAACCTAATTAATTGCATATACCTTTTTTACTTTCACTCCAATTACCTTCTACACAATTTCAAACCAGCCTGTGTTCTATTTCACAATCAAGACTTTCAATTTCATCGCATAAACCAAAAGGGATGTTAAACCAAAAACAATTCCTTGGAAAATTCTAGACAAGGCATAAGTTACCTCCTTTTTTCTTATCTCAGATTAACTGAACAAAATCTCAGAGTTTCCGTACCGAGTTCCATCACAGAGTTAGGCAATAACACGACTTTTTCATTATCTGTCTTACCATTATTGATAACCACCAGTTCGAAACGAAATACCTTTTTTATTATCTTCCACATGCATTAATTAAGCAAAAGCATACAATAATCAAAGCAGTAACAAAAAGGGTCGTGAGAAATCATTCCCAGTAGCATGCGGTAAAACAAATAACAGCATGTTATTCATTCAATTCGGTTCATGTTATTCCATACCATACAATAATTTTTTCACGATTCGAATCGGTGATTGAAGAGGAAGGAGAGGAGAAGCTTACTTTGCAGGTGGCTTTGCTGGGTCCTTGACAGGAGGAGGAGAAGGAGGTGCGGTGATGTTAGCAGCTGCAGAAGCGTTGTTCTCTTTGGCCATGTCAGAAGAGGAAGAGGCGGAGACATTGTTTGAGGTTGAGGAAAGGTTAAGCTTCAAATCCACGCTACCGCTGCTTGTATCGGAAAAACCTCTCTTCCCGGTAAAGGAACCACCACCGGAAGTGTTTCTGATGAGCGTGGACTCGCCGTCGTTTGAACTCAGCGGCAACCCGAGTCGCAACTCGGTTTCTTCGAAATCGATCATCTTGTACTTGTCACGCTCTACCTCCATGGCAGCAGTCATCAATTAACTAATTAATTAGTTAATTAATTAATTAATTCGGTATTAACGACGACACGAAGAAGTTGGGAGTTCAGAGTTAGTTGATGTCGGAACAGAGTGCGTTTGATTGGGTGCAGAAACCTAAATACTATGAATTGAATTGAATTGAAAGAAAGAGGGAGTGTCTGGAATAAGGTTTTGGTGATATATGATGAGAGCGTGGTGTCTTGCAGGGACATCGGGCGGTGGATATGATCCCACGTGTGAGAGATTCTGATGGTTGGATTTTCGCTGGTTGTCGGGTGCTGACGTCAAGGATGATGTCATAAAAAAGGGAATAATTGAGTTTGGTTATGCCTGCCTTTCATTTGTTTACAAGGCTCCACACACAGACACACTAATTATTAATTCTATTTTGCTAAACACAATCATTCATTATTGTCCTTTTGATCAGTAATATGTTTTTAAACTCTATATAAGTAAAAGAAGAAAAACATAAGGTAGATATATAATTGTAATTGCTGCTCTTAACATTATATGCTCTATAGAAAATACTCTAAATCTTGGCATGGTTTTATAGAACTAAAATCTTAGTTGAAACAATTTATAATATACATATGAATATATATAATTTGTTCAAATGAATTGGAGATGATGAAAAGTATAATGTAATCAAAATATGTAACACATTTCATTTTTTTTATAATAATATTGTACCAATTTCTTTTATATTTGTTATTGTTTTAGTCTATAGATGATGTCTTTCTTAGCATTTCGTGTTTGTTTTTCTTTATAATAATCTTTTGCGTTAATAATTTTTAATCTTTATAATGAAATTAATGTTTATGTCCTTAATTTGTTGTCTCGTATTTATAGTTTTTTTTTTTATTTGATGTTTATTTGTGCTAGTTGAATGTATTTTAGGATTTGATATATTATTCAATATATTTGTTTCAAATATTCATGTTTAATTATGATACAATTTTTTTTTTATATCTATATAACGTATATGTATTCTCATTTTTTTTTTTGTAATATTCGTATGCTTATATCTATATTTTTAGTTAGAAATATGTAATAAGTTTTATTCTAAAAATGGAATAATCTTACCTAACATTACATATTTCTTCAGGTCTAGTAGTAAGACTTTATTTTAAAATAATTTGAGATTCAATTTCTCACTACGCAACATCCAAGTCTTTAGAAGACGATACTTATTTTAAAGTAGGTTATATTTTAATGTTAGAATCCTCATTATCATTGCACAATCCAAAATCCTAATTAACAACTTATTTTAGATGAGCTAAAATCTACCTGTCACTACATTTTAATATGTTTTAGAAAGTATGTCATGTGTTTAATATCATAGGAATTATACCATATTATAGAATCTTCACAACTCAAAATTAAGAACTTTTACTTTCGTTGCATACGAGCTAATCTTGATTTATTATTACCTACGTTATATTGAATCCATAGATAAATTATACGAATGTTAAAAATAACTCTAAAAAAATATTAAAAAAATGACCATAATAGATGATTATAACTACATAAAAAAATAGTGAAGTAAAACAATAAATTATTGAAGTGTAAAAATTCAAACAGAGTTTGAGATAGTTAATTAATATATAACGAAAAAAATTATAAATTTATTATTTTATAATTTTTTTATTGAAGGTATTGTTATTTTTTTATGAGAGGTTGGCTTAACGTCACAAATGCTGAATTTTTCCAATAAATTTTTCTTCGAAAACATGATCCTCGTATCAAGGAGGAGTACCATATGAAGAATCTAGTTATGAAAATTCTTTATATTTTGTGGTAAAAACAACACAGAACTACATTTCACAATTGTTGTATTAATGTGAATTTAAATCTCACGTATCCATGGAAGTTTGATTATATATTATTACGATAGCAAGAAAATCTTACATTATATGAATATACATAATATATTTTTATTGTTATTGATAAAAGGTATTTTAAAATGATACTAAAAATAAATTTATAAATATTTAATTTAACAACCGATAAGATAAAATCCTAATAAGTGGCTAATATTAATGATAATGGGTCTCAAAATCATGATGTATTTAAAGAAAAAAAATTCTTTTAACAGTATGTTTTTTAATAATTTTTTTATAATATATATATTTGTGATTGATTCGTTTTAAATAATTTTTAAATATAAATTTAAATAAATTAATACATATCTTGTTATAAAAGAAGTTGTAAAAAAAATATAGTTAAAATATCATCTTCAAAAAATACAGTGAAGGTAGACAACCATAGTCTCTGTTAAGAACAGATCCTAAATGTTGTTACTAGGTAAGAGAAATCCTCTAAATAAAATTTAACTGGAAACTCGTGAAAATGGTGCGAATTTTGTAATGGAAGATTCCGCAAAAGAAGAAAAAAAAAGGGAGAGATAAGGGTTAACCAAATATGATATATATTGTGATGTTTGATTGGCATTAAATCTTTTTCAATCTTTTGTCAATCCTTTATCATACTTATCCTTTCTCCACTTTGCGTGGCCGCCATCTAAAGCGGTCCCCTGCGGAGGGTCCAACCACTGTTCTTCTCAAAAGCTTCACTGTTCTCAACCATGCCTCCAAACATTCATTACTTTAATTCCAATTCTCCATTTCAATAATCACTACTCTTCACCTTCAACAAAATTCTTACTTTTCATTTCAATCCATATACTGTAATAACTTCAAAAAGTTTATGGCCACTTCTCATAGTTCCACTTTATCTATATCTTCTTTCTCTGCATAATTATTCATGCCCAGATCATAATTAATTAGCTCAAATCCTTTCTAAGATAAAGATAATCACTTTATTTTGATCAAATTAAATATTATTATAATAAATTAAATTAAACTTTAAAATCCATTTCTAACCTATTTTAACCATATTTCTACTGTCACGTGTAGCATATCTCATGAAAATGAATTAGATTTCTAATAATTACATAAAATCCATGAACTTTACCCTATCAAACAGATAACTGATAAGACTTGAGTTTCCAGCTGACAGTGACTGCTGACACAACATCGTTCACAAGTTCACAATTGGAACCAGACCATACCTTGCTGTCCAACGTTCTACATATTAAACATTTTCAATAACCTATTTTTGTTCGATAAAACCTACATATTAATTGATCATGTTTTAAGAATGGTAGATCTGAAAGGTTTGGGGTCAAAACACAGTGACGTTGTTTTCGTTCCTTTTCTTGTTTGTCTTTTTTTTTTTTCTTTTTTCCATAGCTTTCTCTTGCATGCATTTGGTGGAAAAGTATACCTAAAAAAGGTGAAAATAGTCATTTTTTTTGGAAAATGACAAATTATGAAAAGGGACGAATTGCCTAAAATCTTCGGACATGGTCGTATCGTATGAGGTTTTGCATCGATAAAGGTTTGTAAAATGTCTGTGTTACTACAGCTGGGTGTAGTTATACAGAGGGCCATGGAATATAAATGCTACAAATTACGAAATCCAATGCAAATGCATGCATTGCACCAAACGAAACCCTAAGGGGCCGATAGAGTTAATGTGAGGGTGGAAAAGTTAAGGTGCGAAGAACAGCAACAACGAAGAAGAAGGTAGAAAATGACATGAACGATGATGGGATAACGATTATGCAGTTACTGGGAGCGGAAGCAGGTACGAGAGAGAGGCCCAAACCCAATGGGCTGTCAAGCCCCCTCGTGTGTCCATTGCATGGGCCCATCTACTACATTCCTACCTGTCTTCTCAACATCCCAGGGCCCACACCTCTGCATTCAATTCAATTTTTAAACACTTTAATCCCACCACACGTGTGCCATTTATGATCTGATGTTGATTTTGTTTTTGGTATTTTGTTCCTCTCTTTTCCTTTTATTTGCCTTCTTCCGAATGATTTCCTTATCCACCTTCCAACTAATTTATTTAAATTTCTCCTTTTTTTTTATACATTTAATAACAACTTGACGTATAATTATCAATGTCAAACAAAATATATGCAACAAAATAATGTTGTACAAATGAACATAAATATGTTGAAAACATAAGACACGTTTAGTATTTACTGTATAAAATAATGGAAGAATGTTTTGAAAATATTTAAGATTAGGCTTATACATAATGTGGATGAACTCTCTTTAAATTGAGCTTAAGCAACTAATATCAGTTGCTAATACACTTCTATTATTTTTTTATGTCCTCGTTAGTTGTGATTCAAATTGTATATATTTTTTCGTTTAAATACTGAGATAATGATTATCTTCATTTTTATCATAATAAATTAATGACATTATCTTTTTATACAAGATCTCTTATATAAGAGTCTACAAAATTTAATTTTAATAATAATATATTTATAGAAAGATGAAATTCAATTATTTTAATATAAAAGTTTAAAGTATAGATATAATTTTTTTATAAACTAGTTTTATTATTCAAAGCATGCTATTTTTTTTAAATCTTTTTTCTTTTAGAGTTCTCTTTTTTTTCTAAGTTTTTTTAATATTCGTGTATCATTTTGAAGATCGGAGACCATAAAGATAATCTTGACGTGAGTTTTCTACTTTTGTCTCACTAGTCTCTCAAATAAAGTAAGTTGCTTTTGTGCTTATTTTCTTTGTCTGTTTTTTTTTTGCGCATGTGAATTATATTTGATCGCATGTAGTGCCTAAGTCTTCTATAAGAGTTTCCATTGATCAATTGTATTAATGGTGTTCTTTGGTCGTGTTTTTGTTGTTCATATGAACATATAGGGGTTCTTATACGTTTCGAGCTATTTTTAGGATTTCTTAGGTATTTAATTTTTCTATCACATAAGGAAAACTAATTACCTTATTTTAAAGTTATTATGCATTGAGAACTTAGCTTGCATTTGGTTTGCATAAGAAAGGTTGAATTGTTGATATTTGTGTTTGAGTTGTTAAAACTTTGTTTATGTGTTGCTTGCATTGTCTAAAATAGTGTTGAATTTAGGAACTTAGGATTTGATCATTTAAGCAAGTTCATATGTATTTTGACATTGAAAACTGTTTTTGAACCAAGTACTAAGTAAATAATAGTAATTTGATCATCTAAACCAGTCTATGTTTCCCAAAAACACAGTTTCGAGTTGGTTGCTTTCTAATCCAAGGTTAAGTTGGGTTGAATGCCAGTTTCTTATAAAAGTCAGGGAGCATTTTAACTAGTACTGTCAAAATAGGTTGAAACTTGTGAGTTAACCCGGCCTACCACGGATTTGGGCTAAGTTAGGTTGAAAAAAAAAACTTTTAATTACGTGAATCAATTAATCAACCCGTTTAACCCACCAACCCATTGTGGGTCAGGCCGAGTTCAAATTTTATTGTTCCCCAATAAGTGAGTTGGGTTGAGTTGGCTCACTAAATGGTCAACCAGTGGTGGAACGAGTCGAGTCGGGTGACCTGTTTTAACACTAATTTTAGCTACAGACCTTTGAGCGTTGACCATGAAAAAATTGAACGCTTTGGCGCTGAGCGGTGATAGGACACCACTGAACGCTACTTTTCCTTGTAGGTCCAGAACAATTTAATTATAGGTCGTTGAGGGAAAAATGGTGTTGTTGAGCAAGATGTTTTGCGAGAAGAATAGCACTGAGAACCACCTTTTACAAAAGGTTTGACACTAAGCGCCATGACTGTTGTTAAACACTTTCTTTTGCAAAATATATGGCGCTAAATGGCACTTCTGATATGTTTCAAATGTATTATGGATTGGTAACGTGGTTGTGAGTGTGTATGGTGAATATGGTGAAAAGAATTTCAAGGAGAAGTTTCTTGTAATGATTTCAATAATGTATTTATTGATGTATGGATTATGTATTGGGAGTTATCATGACACACTAATAACTACTTCGTCTAAAGTAGAGAAATGGTAGAGTACGTGGTGAGAGAAGCATGAGGTTTAAGGGCTTTACCTTGGTCAAAGGACTTAATAGACTAACCTTGTATGTGATAGGGTGAAACCCATTAACAATGGTTTTACAAAGCAATAGAAGCCACCACAGGTGCATAACTTGTGAGAGTCTGATATCAATATATTTATCCGTATGATCGAGTCTAGTATGGATAATTGCATGTGTTAATACTTGTTGATATAAATGTGTATATGTGCTAACATCTATGAACGCATTGTATGATTTTTCTTTTTGGTACATTAGCTTTTTGTATTTGTTTGCGTGTATGTCCATCTTGTTTGTAATAATCACTTTAATGGTGTGAGTATATGAAGATTTCCATACATAGATCTAGGAGTGGTACTAAAATGTAAAGTAAATTATTTTTATCATGATTTATGTTAGTTTTTGGAAAATGTTATTATGTTCTTTAAATCAGTTTAATAATACCTCTTGATAGCAGAGGACCATTTATATATATATATATATATATATATATATATATATATATATATATATATATATATATATATATATATATATATATATAAATAAGTGTTAATGTTATATTTAAGATAATTAAAATAACATTAAGTATGTATATATTTTTTTTAGTTGTAAATGTGAAATATATATTTTAGTTTAATGGTATATTATTAAAATGAGATATTACATTTTATATTAATAATGGTGCTATTGTCTTCTCAAAAATATTATTTGTAAATAATACACAGTACTTTAGAAATTAAAGTAAAAATAATGTAAATAATATTTTTTAATAATTTAAAATTTTAAAGTAAATAATATCTCATATATAATATTAACTTTAGCAATCAACATAATTAATGCTTTTTAAAAAGTAGACACAAAAAGCAATTACAAAATAAACAAAAACATTTACTAAAACAGATGAAAAAGCGCAAAATCTGTTATTTAAAAAGTTAAAAACTTTCAGAAAAGAGGCTTGATAGCGTGATTTAGAAAATAAAAAATACAATGAACCTAAAATAATGCTTGAACACAAAAATTCATATTAAAAGTAAAAGAATGAAAGTGGGACACAATTTAAAAATAATCAAATTGTGCTTAGACACTAATTATCTAGAAAAAGAAAATGTTTAACAGTACGATTAGATTTTGGAAACAGTACTTTTAATCATACTTCTAAATACAATTTATCTATATCCATAAATTATTTAAAATTTACCAACTTCGCTAAAATTACACAAAATTTACACTATTTTAATATATTCCTCGTATATTTTCCTCTTAAACTATCATTTATAAAATTATGAGTACAAACTACTCATATAAGTATTCAATGTTTTATAATTTTTAACATTTGTTGTGTGTTTTTCAAACTCAGTTGATATTATGATGTATTTAGTCATATTTAGATGGTTAAAACCTGGTATTTTACTTTAATTTTTGGTATTACAAAACTATAATATAATATGTATGTAATATTAGATTACGTATTATTTAATTATGATAACTATTTTGTTGATACCAATTTCATCATTGATTTTCATTGCTAGTCAACTTTAAATTGCTGTCTTATCCAGTTGAATGAGTTTGAAAACATTGGGATATATAAAGGTGACAAATAATGATATAAACATTTTTAACAATATTTAGGTAATTAGTATTATTAATAATAATAATAATAATAATAATAAAAATAATAATAATAATATTAATAATAATAATAATAATAATAATAATAATAAGAATAATAATAATAATAATAATATTAATATTAATAATAATAATAATATTAATAAAAATAATA